>NW_018023506.1:3124-11827 GCF_002006095.1 Pseudomyrmex gracilis | reverse complement strand
TCTCTCTCTCTCTCTCTCTCTCTCTCTCTCTCTCTCATAGTTACACGGTCTGCGTTCCGATCTTCACTGCCGGTACTGAACATCTATAGCACATTTAATGTGAAGTATAGATTTGTAGTACTATCTAGTAGATAGCAGTGAATATAGGAACGCAGACTATTACTAAATCTGAAAATAACACAATAAAATAATAATTTGAACATATAAAATATATAAAATAATATATAAAAACTGTTATATATATATGAAATATAAATAATATTACATATATAAATATTATATATAAAATATTATGTATATTAAATGTTATGTTTGTTCACTCACGAAATAAATTAAACTTCGTTCTTTTACAAAATTTGAGTCGGTTTATTAAACATGTGAATGGAAACAGGAATGGACTTGGAATGAAGATACATAATTGAACAAGAGAAATGTTGAGAATAATTGAATGATTGTGTATATCGGTTGCTAAGATGACGTTCGATAGTAGTAACGATATCGATGTATCGATTACTACATCTCCCTCTTTTTAAGACGTTGACAGACGTAATCCTTGTATCTGATTGGACTGCGCCGTGTTCGCGCTGATTGCCGGATTGGCCTTGCAGATTCGGAAGCTGGTAGAGACTCAGATGGCGTAGACTCTCTATGTTCCAACTGCAGCGTCTCGGACGACGTTTCTCTTTGTTGCATTACACTTTGTGGTTGAGAATCCACTTGTTGTTGTGTGTGGCATTTGTCGAAAAACCAACGGCGTGTGAGGATTCGCATCTGAGACAGCGCACCAGACGCATCGAGCGGAGACTTTGGTTACCTTTTCCTGTGCCTACTCCTGCTTCCCGAGTGCCTGTGACAGACAGTCAAGTCGGATACTACTCTACTGTGAGTATTTTCCAGTTTGATTAACAAATCTGCCGTTTTCACGGCAATTCTCTTGTAATTTTGCATCACTTTTTACCGGCCGGCATTGCCGCCATCTTGCCTTGCGATAACGGTTAGTTTCGATAACTGTTACGAGTTTTGCTACTTGTTCTGTGCTTTGTCAGGTTCAACTTTGCCCGTGACGTCCGGTATGGAGGTCGATAGTGACGTGGAGACCCCTCGGCCTCCCCCGAAAGCGGGGGCTGCCGTTCAGGTCGCGGATGCGGATCCTCCCCCGTCCAAGGAAGAGGGGGGATCTTCTATTCCTGTAGCCGTGCCTAGCTGTCAGGGTGCTGGTAAATCAGGCCTTAAACGGTCATTAGAAGTTACAGTTTCTCCTAGCAAACGGTCCAATGCGCCGTTGTCGGATACTCAGAGGTCTCTCTTGGCCAACAGATACAACCCGGACTCTAAGAGTCCTTTTCTGGTACATGTCGAGCGCTGCCGCCCGGGGCCCTCTTCCGCTGCCCCCGGGACAGACAACTCTTCAGGTAAAAGCGCTGTAAGCGCCCTCGGTCTAGGTAAGAAGCTTAACTCGCTTGTTTACGCTTCGTTTTAACATGCATATGACCTCAAGTCTATTGGCAGAAACAAGTTCTCTGTATGTTTTCCAACAGGAGCGAACGCTAACAGGTTTGTCGAGTCCTTTGCCCGAGTGGCCGAGGAGATTACACCTCACGACACGTGGGTCGCTTTCATCCCTAGCTTCAAGGTGGTGAGGCAGTTCGTACTGAGAGGTGTTGACGAGGACGAGTCTGCTGAAGACATTGTCGCTAATATTAAGCCTCCCCCTGGGTGGGGTGTTTCGTGGACCCCCCCTTTCGAAGCAGTCCGAATGCAAAAAAGGGTGTTCAACAGGGATGGTGCGCCGACACTAGTTAATACCAGTTGTTATATTTTGAGGTTTAGGTCTCAGTTCGTGCCTAAGTCCTCTATATATATGGGGAAGAGGGTCTTCTTGTACCCCTATATATACAAAGTACGTAGGTGTGGTTTCTGTCAAAGGCTGGGACACACAGCCTTCTCTTGTAAACAGTCGGGCAACACTGACAAGGTGTGTTGTGAGAAGTGTGGAAAGACGGGACATTCTAAAAGTGAATGTTCTAGTCAGCTGCCGGAATGCATTAACTGCATTAGAGCAAAGTCAAGGGACACGGCCCACCAAGCCTCGGACCCGAAGTGCCCGGCTTTCGTTAGACAGAAGGAAATTCACAAGATAATGGCGTATCAAGATCTTCCGTACGCCGAAGCAGCTGTGGTGTACTGCGCGCGCGCCGGGACGGTGCGCTCTCGGGAGGGTGGGGGATCTTCGGTTCCTTTACCCTCTCTGGGTGAGTACTTCCTAGGTGATGGTGTGTTCAAGTTTTCAGCACGCTCTCGAAAGAGCGATACAGTGAGTGATGGAAACAACTCGTACTTGACTTCTGTGGGCGGCGGCTCTCCCCGTGTGGGCAGTTCCTATTCTTCGTCGGGAACTGTTACGCCGCGGGTGGGCCATGCTGCAGTACCCTCGTTTGCTGACACCGCCATTCTAAATTTCAACAGTACATCCAAAGCTCTGCCACAAGATGAAAATAGTCTAACTGATCTTGTAAACACAATCTATAACATAGTATCACAGTAAATCACGTACACTTTTTTAAGTAGTCAATTCACAGCTCTCGTCGTCACTATTTTCTCTTCTAGTTTTAACGAAAAAGATGGCTCATGCTCAAACAGTAAAGATTGTTCAGTGGAACTGTCGTTCCTTGCCTCGAAAACTCGATGACGCTAGACTGCTCCTTCACGAGAGCTGTGCTCAAATTGCCGCGTTTAGCGAAACGTTCTTAACTCCTACCACAATTGCCACGTTGCCCTTCCATGACGTGGTATCTTCGGACCGCAATCGCCATGGTGGAGGTGTGGCCTTAGCAGTAGCAAAACATCTTAAGTTCTAGATCGTAGACAATACGTATCTGTTGAACCTCTGTCGCGATAACCCTGTAGAAATTATTGCGGCTAAGGTTTATCTCACTAATTCTCAGTGTCTACACGTCTTTTCTATTTACAGTCCTCCTAGGAGCTCTGGTTCTTACACGCACCCTGACTTCTGGAATTTGTTTTTCCAGGCGTGTTCAGCGTATGATCCTGCGGTTATATGTGGTGACTTTAACGGCAGAAACCCTCTCTGGTGTAGCACTTCCTCCTCCTGCAACGTTGAAGAAAGTAGAATCGAACTAGCTGTCACCAACTCCCCGTTTGCTCTTCTAAACGATGGCAGCTACACCTGGTCTTCGTCGGATCTCTCACGTAGGTCGGCTATCGATCTCACGGTGGTATCTCGTAACCTTCTTCCTAACTGTCAGTGGGAGGTGGTTGATTTTCACTATAGAAGTGATCACTACCCTGTTCTCACCAGTGTTAACAGTAGGTTTTACGGCAAGATTCCTTGTCGTCCCTACATTTCCACCAAAAATGTTGACTGGGACATGTTTCAGGAGCTGTGCTCCTCCTTTGCTAGTAATTTTAGGGTTGGAGCTGCTGGTCAAGATGTCGAGCAGACTTATTTACTTTTCGTAAGTCAAATCATCTCAGCCCTTGAGGTGTCTGGCGCTAGGAAGATCACTTCGTCGCGTCCTACCCGAAAGCCTCCTTCGCCGTGGTGGGACGACTTTTGCTCACAGGAGGTGAGGCGTAGAAGGTTGCTCTTCTCTTCGTACAAAGCCAACCCGAGCCTGCATAACTTGAACGAGTATATCCGGGTGTCTAGGGAGGTTTCTCGTTTTTTTCGCCGGAAAAAGCGTTCGGCCTTCAAAACTTTCTGCAGCTCCCTACATGCCAACTCTGACGTTCGCTCTATGTGGAGCTCGGTTCGCGCCTTTTCACACGCTAGGAGTTATCAACGCAACGAGTCTAATTGTAGTAATGTTGACGTCGAAGGGTTTTGTAAAGCCTTCGATAAGATTGCTCCGTTAACTTGGACAGAGACCCCACCTTGTACCAGTGTACTGGCTAACATCCATAAACCCCCTAGCTCTTTGGATAGCTCGTTTATGGATGCTCCCATCAGCCTGGAGGAGTATTTTGCTGTCATCCGCTCAATTAAACTCAAGTCGGCTCCTGGCCCTGATTTAATATCTAACAATGTCATTTCACATTTTCCCCGAGCTCTCCACTTGGTCGTTCTTAGTCTCTTCAATGACATGCTTAGCAGGAAAACATATCCTTAACAGTGGAGTGACTATTTCGTAGTTTTCATTCCTAAACCGGGGAAGAAAGGCTCTTATCGGCCTATATCCTTGGCTAACAACCTTCTTAAAATTATGGAGAAAGTAATGTGTAAGCGTATAGAGTGGTGGGTTGAAAACGGTAGCATCATTCCCTCCTTCCAGTTTGGCTTTCGCAGAGGCCTGTCGTGTATAGACAATTTGGCTGTTCTGACCTCGCAAGTAAAGATCGCTAACAATAATCGGCAGGTTACGGGAGCAGTGTTTTTGGACGTCGAGGGCGCGTTTGATAATGTTATACCTTCTACTCTGCTCTCCATGCTGTCGGCTTTAGGCTTTCCAGACAAGATCCTTAGTTTTGTATCCTTCGTTATCTCGTCTAGGAACTTGGAGAGTTATATCTCCGAGATGCCTTTACAAAGTAGGTCAACCTTTAGAGGTTTACCCCAGGGGTCAGTACTTAGCCCGCTGCTCTTCAGTCTGTATGTGTCGACTGTGGAGTCTTGTCTTCCTCTTCCCGTCAACATACTTATGTATGCTGACGATATTGCTGTTTATTGTTCTCATTCTTCCATCGAGTACGTCCCTCAACAGCTCAACATATCACTAAGCAATCTTAGCTCTCATCTTGAGGAGCTCGGCCTTAGGCTGTCTCCCGAAAAATCGACGGCCACCTTTTTTGCCCTGAACTCTCTTCGTAACACAAAGTCACTTATTAAGTCCAAGAAAATCAAAATCTCGTTAAATGGAACTCCTATCCGACTTGAGTGGTCAGTCAGGTTTCTCGGAGTTTGGCTGGACTACTCCTTAAAATGGAAGCGACATGTGTCCAAAGTCAGGAGAAGAGTGGTGTCTCGCATTAACATATTGAAGGACATTTCAGGTATTAAGTGGGGTGCTCATCCCAGCGTCATGTCTACAGCCTACAAGGGCCTGATAAGGTCCGTGCTCGACTGGGGATGCCAGGTGGTGTCCCCTCTTGGTGCTCGAGAGAGTCTCGTCCTTGATCGCCTGCAGTACTCGTGCGTTCGTTTGATATGTGAGTTTATGCGCACTACTCCCACCAACGTTCTCTTGGATATTACCAATATCCACGCGCTTGTATGTAGACGTAAGTATCTGACGTGCAGGTACGTATGCAAAACTACGTCTCGGTCTAGCCATCCCTTGAGTCCTGTGTTGTCTCAGATCAGCACAAACTGGAAACCTATTTGCACAGATAACTGTTTTGATCTGTTTAATCTGGTGGCTGAACTGGCCCCCCTCACTAGTCAGGTTGAAAAGTTCTCCCTTCCAGGTCCTCTCGGCTTTCCCTACCTAGTTAGATTTTTGAGTTGTAAAGTTGATTCAGAGGTCGGCCTTCACGTACCTCTCCCTCTCCACAAAGTTCCTTTTCTACCTTCTTAAACAATGAGAGTATAAGCCGTGTTTTTTTCACAGACTGGTCGCTGCAACCTTTGGCCGGGGGATCTCCACCTAGGGCCGGTTATGCGGTAGTGTCCTATGATCCAGATCTAGTTCATTACGCGCGGGTACACGACCTGTCGTCTATATTCGACGCGGAAGCTGCCGGGGTCCTCTGTGCCCTCGAGTACGTGGAGGAGCTTGGTTTTGGTCGGGTGGCTGTTGCCACCGATTCCCTCAGTGTGATCAGGTGCCTAGAGTCGGCAGATCCTCGGGGTGTCCACCCCCCGGTTATTTATAAAATAAAGGAACTTGTCTATAGATTACAATCTCGAGGTGCTCGCGTAAAGTTTGTGTGGGTTCCAGGCCATAAGGGAATCTGTGGCAACAACAGAGCTGACCACTATGCCAAGATGGCTCTTAGTCAGTCGGTCCTCGGTCCGGGTGAGAGGTGTGGCGTAAGGGCTTTGTTTCCTACGCTGCGCTCCGGCTTGGTGGGTGACTTCCGTGCCCTCCTCCTTGAGGAGGCGGAATTCAAAGGTAAAAGGTATTTTGATGCCAAGAGAGTACATCTGGGGAAACCCTGATATGAGTGCTTCAAAAAACCCCTTCCAAGACCTTTAGTAAGTCTAATATCTCGTATCAGGTCCTTCCATACCAGGGTCAACGCGCATTTGGCTGACAAAAATATTTTGGTTTCTGCCTCTTGTCAGTGCGGCTGTGCTCGCCAAGATATTGATCATGTATTCTTTAATTGTCCGAAATACAAAGATGAATCTGACAAGCTTGTTATTGACTTGTATCATTGCGGGTTTAGCCCGTCCATGAAAATTGTCGATATTGCTTTTTCTAATAACCTGCGTGCTATGCACGCTCTTTACAAATTTGTCACTAGCACAAAAATCTCCATTTAATCTTTGGATTTCCATGCCTCACTAGATCTCTTTAAACCTCTCTGCTACCCAACATAAGTTCCCTACCAACTCTTGTCTCTCTCGATGCAGTGTGCTCTGTTGTGATTGGAGCAAGCCTAGTCTACAATACGCGCTGTGATCTACGAATAATCGTTAAAACCAGTATACAACAGCGCTCCAGAAATACGAGCGCTCCGGAAACACAAAGTGCTCCGGAAACACAGGGCTAAATACGTACTCAGACTGGCGTGTGGACTAATCTTTACGGTCCAAGAGCCATACTTGCACCAAATCAAACCAAACCAACTTGCTGTTGTGAAGAACCTTGAGGCAGTAAATCCACTTGCTGTTGTGTAGAAACAGCTGAAACTGAATCAGCTTCTTGTTCCCCGTCGTGAAGTTCTTCGTGGTGTGTAACTACTTGCTGTGTTTCTTGTGGTGTTTGCTGTTGTATAGTGTCTGTGAGATCGAAGACATTGATGAGAATTTCCGCGGGAAGTTCTTTTTCATCTTCGACACCGTGCCTAAACGTCAGGTGATTGGCGTGTGCACGAACCAGCCGACTTCGTGTTTGAACAAGTACATTATACAGAACTTTGCCAACCCGCTCGATGATTTTCCCAGGTATCCACGACCATTTATTAGCTGCATGAACCTGAACAAAAACTTGCGTACCCGGAGCAAAAACTTTATCTCTTGCTCCGTTTTTTCGATTACTGCATCTCTTGCTTGAGCTGTTTCTCATTTGTAGATACTTGACAAGAAGAAGGTTTCAGTAAATCCAATGATGTCCGTATTCGTCTACCCATCAGTGCTTCAGCCGGAGACAACTTGTTAGGAACATTTGGATTTGAAATGGACCTATAACACTGTAGGAAAACAGAAAGAAAATCCATTGACGAAAGGTTGCTACTATTTTCCCTAGCTTGTTTAGCAAGTCCACGCTTGAAAGTATCCACGAAACCCTCAGCCTGCCCATTTGAGCTAGGATGAAAAGGTGGGCTGCGTAAGTGTTGTATTCCATTTAAAAAACAATAAGATTGAAACTTCTTTGGTTTGAACTGAGTTCCATTATCTGAAACAATTGTTTCAGGTATGCCGAAGCGAGCAAAAATACTTTGAAGTATACTAATTGTTCGCTGTGCAGAAATTGACTGTGTCGGAATGACTTCTGGCCATTTGGAGTAAGCGTCCACCAGAACAAAAAAGTATTCTCCATTTAATGGACCGGCAGAATCAATATGCACTCTCTGCCAAGGTGCTGCTGGCTGAGTCCAGCTACATAAAGGAACCTTAACAAATTGTTCAATGTCCGCATCTATTTTCGGCCAATATACATATGAACGTGCCAAAATCTTCATTCGTTCTATTTCAGGATGACCCTTGTGAATCTGTCAAAGAACCCGTGAACGAAAACAAGACAGCACCACGATTCTGTCAGTGAAAGAAAGACAGCCTTGGACTACCGACAATGAATGGCGTCTACGAAAATAAGGCTGCAAAGACAACTCTTCTACAGTCTGAGGTAAAAGTATATTTAATTACTTCCTGAAGAATATCACTCTTCTTAGTTGCCTCTTGAATCTGCTGAAAGGTAATCGACGCAACTGGCCCCGTTTGTAATGACTCTTGCAAAGTCAAAGATAAATCATCCTCCAATTGAATAGAAGCAATAACAAAATCCTCTTCACGGCGATTCTGCTGATCAATGAGCCTGGACAACACATCAGCATGTCCAAATTCTGTAGTTTTAATGTACTCGATCTGAAAATCGTAAGACAGTAACTGCAACGCCCATCGCTACAAACGATTCGCTGAATGAACAAAAATCCTTTTTTTGTTTCCAAAAATTTGTAATAACGGTTTGTGATCCGTTTGTAAAGTAAAATGCCTTCCAAAAATTATTCGATGAAATTTCGTAATGGCAAACATAATTGCTAAAGCTTCTTTTTCAATTTGACTGTAATTCTGTTCCACAGGAGTAAAACTTCTAGCAGCATGACTGACTGCTTTGATTGTTTGATCTGGAAAACGATGTAAAATGCAAGCTCCCAGACCTTCGTTTGAAGCATTTGCTGCCACAATGATTTCATACTTTGGATTTTAATAAGTGAGCAACAGATGAGATGTCAAAATCTTCTTGAATTGTTCGAAAGGCTTCTGACAACGTGAAGACCATGACCACGGTACATCCTTTTTAAGCAAATTGTCCAACGGACGTCGCAAAATGTGCATATTGGGAATAAATCGAGAATAAT
>NW_018023506.1:0-1839 GCF_002006095.1 Pseudomyrmex gracilis | reverse complement strand
ATAACCATCTCTATGACCGACAACTTTACATTTTTGACACTTGTGTGTTTTAAAAGTACAGTCTTTGGAGAAATGTAAGTTACCGCAAAACCAGCAAGGTGTCGAAGGTTTTTTGTCAGATAAATTTTTTTTGTTTTTGTTAAATTTACCCTGCTCGTTCTGACGTTCTTTTTAAACTTCCGTTTTGAACGGAAATTTTTAGATTGCACAAGAGCAACCGTCCCAACACCTGTGGTTCTTCTTCTTCTTTGCTTNTATGGCTCACGCCCCTGCGAGAGAGGAGCAAACGCCAGTCTATCGATATACATTCTCAGAACGACTGTGGGGGGGGGATGTGCAGTTTTTACCTACTACCACGCGATACACGGCCGTCTTTCACAGTGGGCGTGCCCATCTATGTCGGGCTTGTGCTCAAGATGGTATGACTACGATCACCTTGTGGGAGTGAAATTAATTCGGGATTACACCCGAATTAATTTTTGGAGGCCCGATTCAGTTCGCCAATCAACCGATAAACTCGGTTGAAAAGGACCGGCCCGGAAAAAATCCTTAGGTGGTGAGCGGATTCGAACTCGGAACCTCCAGGTTCGCAGCCCCTGCACTCAGGCCGCGAGACCACTGGACCGGTAACGTCTGTGGTTTGATTTTGCACCATCGAATTATCCTGTTTAAGATTCACCATTCGTTGACATTCGACGGCTAAATCTTGAACGGTAAGCGAGTCTGACTTAATATCAATTAAGTGTAATAACTTGGTTCTAATGTCAGTATCTGATGCAGAACGTAGTCCACAAATAAACATTAAACATTTAAACTGATCTGCAGTAGTTGTCGAGATCTCTGAAATTCTTCACACCGTTTGTTAACCAAACCAGCATATGTTAAGAAATCATGTTGATCTGATTTCGACGCATTAAGGCAATTATATTGCTGATGAAAACGCGATATTTTCTTCCCAAACATGTCGGTAAGATTTTTTACTGTATTTGCAAAATCGAAATTTGTATATTCTTTTGGCAAGATGTAGTTAACATACTTCATGTGAACTGTCATGCTTAATTTACGTAGGAGTAGTCTGACCTTTGCTGCGTCGTCCAATGCTTGGGCATCAACGGAAAATAATCCTCGGTAACGTACATACCATGCATCGAAAGTCAAACCATTCTCCGGATCGTAAATAAATTCTGTGATTGAATTGGCTAACGCATCCATTTTAATTTCCAGGCCTGCAGTTGCGGATGAAAGAGCCTTGAGAATCTTGGCAATGTGGCTCGCAAATTCCTGTTGCTGGGCATAAAACTGCTGCTGCATCTGCTGCTGTAACTGCTGCTGTTGCTGCTGCATCAACGGCGTTAATATCTCACGGAGACCTTCCATAATCCTCGTCGCCAACAACTGTTTATGTTTGTTCACTCACAAAATAAATTAAACTTCGTTCTTTTACAAAACTTGAGTCGGTTTATTAAACATGTGAATGGAAACAGGAATGGACTTGGAATGAATGAAGATACATAATTGAACAAGAGAAATGTTGAGAATAATTGAATGATTGTGTATATCGGTTGCTAAGATGACGTTCGATCGTAGTAACGATATCGATGTATCGATTACTACATTAAATATAAGCAGAGAGAAATCTGAGAGCGGCCATCCTATTGTAATTTTTTACGACGGTTTCAGCCGCTGGTTTTAGCCGTAAGGTAAATGTCCCTATTTGTGACCATGACCCTATTTGTGACCACTCGCGGACTTTTATTATAATAATCAGAAATTTCAAGGAATTTATTCTTGAAAATAATATTTATTGTGTTTGGCAATTACTAAGCTACAGTATGATGT
>NW_018023505.1:13620-18250 GCF_002006095.1 Pseudomyrmex gracilis | reverse complement strand
GCATTTTCATTGTTTGACCTTCAAAGTTAATTTTGAAGGTCAAAGAAGTAACCAGGATTTTTTTCAATTTTTTTCCTAAATTTAGTGCATTAAATTGACCTTATAAACATCTATTACGTTCGCTTTTCTTGTTGGTCCATATACCCACACAGAACATGATGTCCATTAGACATCCATGCAACATCTACAGCTCCATCTCCATGATAGATGACGGATAGACGTCTAATGCATATCTATACTACGGCCACTATAGATATCTATATGAAATCCATTATGGACATCCATTAGACGTATGTTACAGATATATAATAGATGACAAGACGACAACTCAGCACTTGTTATGCTGAACGCGGCCATTAACATTGACTGCGTTCCGATATTCACAGCCAGTACAATAAATGTATATCTCACGTCACACGTGCTATAGATTTCCAGTGCAGGTAATGTAAATATCGGAACGCAGCCATCGTTCATAAACTTCCTAACACGTTCGTCTCTTTGATAAAACGAAACGATCTTTTGACGCCATTTTTGCCATTTCGGTACGAGAATGTAGCTGTGAATGTTTGGAAAAGTCCACTGCCATTAGTAAGGCGAAAGCTGGTAATAGGAAACACACACAAAAACTATTTGAAGAAGGTAAGTGATAAACATATATATTTGTTAACAAAGATACTTAAAAAAGCAATTTTTATATAATAATGTTCTAAGTACATTTCACCGCAATTACCTAAGATCTGAAACTGTCGTTACAATAAATCGAAAACATTGTACTCTCTTACAATTAATTAATTAATTGTTACAATTGATCAATTTGCTACAATTAATAAAAAACCAACTCTTCTCCAATATTTCACAAAATTGTTGTGAGATATTGGATTAATTATACTCTATCTATATATATATATATTTTCCGTTAAATTTATTGGTAATCTATTTAATTGTACATTGATTTTATAATAATAAATAACAGTCTATATTTTATTTAATATTTTAGGTTAGAACGTATAAGGCGAGAATCAGATCTACTTAAATAATCTTCCAGAACGAGTTCGTGCGCAAGTACAACAGCCGTGTGGCAACAGAACCTTTCTTAAATGGCAGTACTAGCTCTTATGTGGAGGAAATGTACAATGCATGGCTGCAAGATCCAACCAGCGTGCATGTAGTGAGTAAACCTACACACTAATGATAAAGTACAATTACTTTCTTACAAAATTTAATTAATCTAAATAATAATTTTATTAGACATTTTGTCAATGTGCTTTGTAAAAAAATGTTTATATTATTGTACAACTGAAAAGATTTTCTTTAAATTTATTTTATTTTTTTACAGTCATGGGATTCTTTTTTTCGAAATAGCACTACAGGAGCTGCACCAGGACTTGCATATCAGGCATTGCCATCTCTTGCTCTAAGTTACAATCAGCCCTCTTGGAGGGTTGTTACCTCTCGGTGGTGGAACTCAAATCGGCCAGGTACCTATCAACAAAAAAATTATTGACGATCATCTAGCGGCGCAAGCGATTGTTTGGTCATACCAGGTATGTGATACTGGATTAATTTATATTTTTACTTTTTTTCTCAATAACAACAAAGTTTTGTGTCCCAGTTTTTTATCAAATAGAGAACTTTGTCAGTTGATAAAGATAATACATTGATTGTTTTTTAGTTTTCTTTTTTTTGGCTTACGCGTTGTCTACAATGAGAATTTAAGCCGTAAGACGTAAGAAATTGACCAATCACAGACAAATTACAGAAGAATAATCGATTGTGATTGGTCAATTTCTTACGGCTTACGGCTTAAATTCTCATTGTAGACAACGCGTTATATACGCGTGTGTTATAAACTTGCGCATAGTTTACGTAAAATATGTGTTCCCAGATAGCAAATCATGGATAAACTGAAACTCTATATTCATTGTATAACGTGGAGAATATAATTTCTTAATATAATTTAATTGGTAGTGTGTGGAGTGGTTTTCTGGTTCTTATCAAAATAATTCGTGGTGTAGATTGAGGCTGTTAGAACCGGTTGCAGGTTGTTGTGCGACAAAAATTCAAAATTTGTTAATTTTCCATACGTTTCGACTTTATTTTTAAGTCATCTTCAGTGGTCTGTTATAAATTATTACAAATTAATAGTTAAACAAAGTATAAAGATCAAGGTGTACAAATCACTTATACGTAAACGCAACATTTCTCAAATGAATAAGATAAAGTTCTTATGTGGACACAAGTTTGAACGTGTCGTTACGAACATGTCTTCTTTGGTACTAGGGCTGTGTTCAGTTAAGCAAGATGGAACGAACTAATGGAGGAAATGCAGGAAATACAGGAATTCATTAGTTCCAATTCCTGTATTTCCTGCATTTCCTCCATTAGTTCGTTCCATCTTGCTTAACTGAACACAGCCCAGCCCTGTGTTCAGTTAAGCAAGATGGAACGAACTAATGGAGGAAATGCAGGAAATACAGGAATTCATTAGTTCCAATTCCTGTATTTCCTGCATTTCCTCCATTAGTTCGTTCCATCTTGCTTAACTGAACACAGCCTAGGAGTTGTTTGTGGCTGCTTTCCTTTTAGGAGACACAGTCGACACAAGTCGACACAGGAGTCATTCTGTCTCTGTTTCTCACTGAATACCGAACAAAGACAGAATGACTTTTGTGCCGACTTGTGTCGACTGTGTCTTCTAAAAGGAAAGCAGCCTGTGTGAGAATATAAAGGTTTATATACAATGACATCATACATGTGTACTATTTTGAAAATTGTTGAAGTATGGGCAGATACGCATTGTCAAGCAGGGCTGTATCCTGCATTACATTGATGGTGTGGTTATTAATTTTGATGTTCAACATTTCTGAAGTTAGTCTTTTATTATAGTTTGTTTCTTGGTATATGATCTTGACAGAATCGAAGTCAAAGGAATGTCCATGCTCCAAACAATGCTCGAATATCACCGAATTAGTCTGTTTAGTTTTAACTGCGTAAATGTGTTCTTTGATTCTTGTTTGTACAAGAACAAGACATAGAGTTACAAGCACTCGCTACAATTAAGTTTCAAATACCATTTTACTATAGATATAGATATACATCTTTGCGTGCTTTTTTTTACTACTAACTTTATTATCTTTAATCATAACAAAGGAAAACTAAGTATGTGTACAAAATATTACATATAGCAAAAACAATAGTTAAGTGATTTTTATACTATGACAAATGGAAAAAATATTTACTTTTCAAACATTTATGCTGATACAGAAAATTTTTACCTACATATTGTACAAGGACGATTGATACGTATCTTAAATGATAAAGTATTCATTGTTGTTTTATTCTTATTCTAATTAGCTTTTTGAGTAATATTATACATGTTATTTTGTAGCTTCCAGAAGCAGTTAATGCTGTCGTGTATGTGTATCACTTTAATAAAACCCGGAGCTGATATAAATGAACGCAAGGAAGATTTGACGTTGCTACATCAAACAATATGAATTTAATGGGATGCTTCGAATATAAAGCAAGAAGAGGCAGCAATAGTTCTTCTATAATATGGAACGGATTCTTGGGATCGTTCTACATAGTTGGGAGGTATGATAAGGAAACACACAAATATGTACAGTCATTTCATTCTATTTATTAACAGTACTTATAAGGGGTACTACAGCGAAATATTGTTCGTCCGCACATAGCATTAGCATAAATTTAAGGACAATTTTGTTCAGAGGCCAGATTTTTAAACAAGATAACTGTCTGACTTTATATGTGTTTAAAGTTATGGAACTACACGGAGTATTGTAGAGTTCACTTACAATTTCAAATTTACGACCTACTGCTACATATTCACCGTTGCTTGCTGTTGCAATATTTTCCAAACACACTATGTCTTTATCTATCAAGCAACAATTATCAGGAGATTTGATTGTAAGCGTATAAATGGAGAAAATGACTTTAGAAAATTGCGGACTGCAACATCCTGATATTAATGGTCCATTATAATGGCGGTTTTTTACGCCAATGTGTGGCTTTTTCTCATTTCGCTGTGGTATTTCGCACGAGCTCATTTCTCCGAAGCGATTACTTATCTGTTCCAATGGCCTTTCCGATTTCCGTAACTTACGTTTAAGTTCCTTCATAAAATTTTCAAAGGGAAAAGCGCTAAAATTGTCTAGTGGCCCAAACTGTTCAACATCATCAGTTAAGTGTAAAAGTCCGTGAACGTTGTGCGATACGTATTCAGGACCATAAATTATTATGAAACATTTAACAAAATGTCTCACTAATTTTCCGGCATATTCAATTTTTTCGGTTGTGGTTTTCTCGCTTAAGAGACGAATGGCAACATGCAAACAGAGAAAGTTTGAAAAAAGAACCGAGTTTAATATTTTCTGCAGTACCACGATACCAGTGTATAACCAGAGAGAAGCCTGAGAGTGGCCAGGCCCATAAAAGTTTTTACGATCGCTATTCCGGCCCGTAAGCTAGCGCATGTCCATGGGTGGTGCACATTGGCAACTACGTAGCGATGTCCACGAGCGACTTGTCGATACGTACGCTATGTCCAAACGTGGACATGGTTCTATTCCGTGCTATGTGCACGATTCCAAGCGTCGAGAAAGATCAAGCA
>NW_018023505.1:5122-10015 GCF_002006095.1 Pseudomyrmex gracilis | reverse complement strand
AGATTATGGTGTTTTTTGAGGTTATGGCGGAACCCCGACCCGATAGGGTTTAATGGACCTCGGATTCGGATTCAGCGACCCCAAAAACATATAATAAACATGGTCTGATCCCCAGGCCAAAGAAATTTTTTTTTTTGTGTGGCTGTGTAATCAAAAATTTTTTACTTTTTTATTTATTGCTAGCATATTATTGAGAGGCACTGGCTTATTTTTAGGTATGCACAAACCAAATAGTTTTCAGTCGAAAAACCTGTACAATAGTGCTTGAGTTCGTCTATTTTAACTTATATTTTTTGATTATGTATTACAAAAATATATTTGCAGGTATAAAAGTAGTTTATAAGGATTTTTTATGATATGCAATTAAAAGAGGAACATTTATTTGTATAACTTTAAGTTCAGTTTTTTAATTATGATAAAAGAAGTTAATGAAAAGATTTTACAACCTTAAAAAATGAACTATAAGAAAAGCACAAACCAGAGAGCCGCAGATCCAAGGTGGGAGTGGAAATAAATTGCAACAGCAGTCAATGTAAATTAAGTGGACGTTTCGATCCTTTTATTGTGGATCATTATCAACACTGTTTAAATTGAAAAAACAAATTAAGATACAAGATTGCACAAAACTAAATAGATTATACGCATGACAAATAGATATGAACTTACAAGATCCACCTTGGATCTGCGGCTCTCTGGTTTGTGCTTTTCTTATAGTTTGTCTCCGTTTGAGCCTTAAATTTTATGATTACTTAAAAAATGATTTTATTATTTAAATAATTCTTTATTTAAGCTCGCAGCTTTTTGTTTGCGTCAGAACAAAATTTGAAAATGTTGTTTTTCTCTTACTTTGATATTTTATTGTTTGTGCTATCACGCGTATTGTGTGACTGTCAGTACACTTACATCTTCAAAAGTAGATATGTTGCATGTTTGCGTATCAAGAACTAATTTACATCGCTGATATTAGATTTATATTACTATTAAAGAAATTGTACACGCGGTGTATCAGAACACGTTAATGTTACTTCTTAGTTTGAAATTTAAAATGATAAAAATAATATTCAAATTTATACAAAAATTGTAATAAAAATTGAAGTTTTACATATTATACAAACGACAAACAAAATAAACACATTTTCAGTATCAGTTGTTGAAAAAGAAATAAACAAAAATAAAGGTACACTAAACACATTTTCTTACTTTTATATATACATACACACAGACACACACACACACACATATATATATATATGTAGATATAGATATATATATATACATATATATATATATATATAACGCGTGCGTGCGTGCGTGCGTATACCATTATCTTAGGTTTGTAATTAAATACACTTTCTTATGCATTTTAGAACACTTTTATAAGAAATAACATCTATTGTTGCTTTAATCTTATTCTAATTAGCTTTTTTGATAATATTATACATGTTATTTTGTAGCTTCCAGAAGCAGTTAATGCTGTCGTGTATGTGTATCACTTTTATAAAAACCGGAGCAGATAGAAATGAACGCAAAGAAGATTTGACGTTGCTACATCAAACAATATTTAATTAATGGGATGCTTCAAATAGCAAGAAGATGCAACAATATTTCTTCTTTAGTATGGAACGGATTGTTGGGATCGTTCTATTATAGATGGTTGGAAGGTACGATAAGGAAACACACAAATCTGTACAGTCATTTTATTCTATTTATTTACAATGTTCATAAGAGGTACTACAGCGAAATATTGTTCATCCGCACATGGCATTTTTATAAATTTGAGGACAATTTTCTTCAGAAGCCAGATTTTTAAACAAAATAACTGTCTGACCTTATATATGTTTAAAGTTATGGAACTACACGGAGTATTGTAGAGTTTACTTATAATTTCAAATTCACAACCTACTGCTACATATTCACCGTTGCTTGCTGTTGTAATATTTTTCAAACAAACTATGTTTTTATCTATTAAGCAACAATTATCAGGAGATTTGATTGTAAGCGTATAATTGGAGAAAATTGCGGACTGCAACATCCTGATATTAATGGTCCATTATAATGCCGGTTTTTGACGCCAATGTGGTTTTGTTTTCATTTTGCTGGTATTTTGCACGAGCTCATTTCTCCACAGTGATTACTTATCTGTTCCAATGGCTTTTCCGATTTGCCTAGCTTACATTTCAGTTTTTTCATAAAGTTTTTAAACGGAAAAGCGCTAAAATTATCTAGTGTCTTAAACTGTTCAACATCATCAGTTAAGTGTAAAAATCCAAGAACGTTGTGCAATACGTATTCAGGACCGTAAATTATTATAAAACATTTAACAAAATGTCACAATAATTTTCTTGCATATTCTATTTCTTTGGTTGTGCTTTTCTCACTTAAGAGACAAATGGCATGCAAACAGAGAAAGTTTGAAAAAAGATCAAAGTTTAATATTTTTTGCAGTACCACGATATTAGTGTAACAAAAATTGTCGTAACTCTGTTACTTTCCACTGCGTAAATTCTTCTATTTCTCGTGATTTTTTTGCAAATCCCTTTGGTACAAAACGCTTGATTGTGACAAGATTTTGCCAAATAGTTTTCTTCATTTTTGATGACAACTTAATTCTTAAAGTGCCGCTCATCCATAATTTTATTACTTTTTGAACCACTCCAATGCACACCATATGCATGTAATCAAATGAGATTTTTGTAACAATACCAAAATTTTGGATATTTGCTAATATTGAACGACCAAGATAATGGTCATCGTCGTCAGGTATATCTATAAAATTATTGTCTGTCTGTTTTTCAAAATCGAGATCAGGAAAGCATGTTCTATTAGCAATACATTCTTCTCGAATTGTACATTTTGGGCAGCTGTAATACTCTGCGTGACCTTTAGTTAATGTTATAAATGATTTTGCTGGGGCATCACATACTATTGAATGTATTGAAACAGAAAATGTTCTTTTGTTCCAAGTAATGCCTTCGCTTATCAAAATGTTTATATCATTAACAAATTGCAGCAAAAATTCCTTTGCGTCTGCAGGTTTCGTTTTGCCAAAATAGCAACTAATGAGAAACACTTTTCCATTGTAAGAATTGCAAATTTAGTTAGTTAAAAAATAATAACAATTTTATTCACTTTCACAGTTACAATATCTTTTCTTACAATATTTCACTGAACCTTATAATTCACAAAGTATCACTTATCAAGAGGCACGGTAGTGCCTCGCGCCAAGTTCACGCGCAACGAAGTGGCGCTCGAACTGCGCGAGCACACTGTGCTTCTTATACGCGAAATTCATGCACTTGAGAAGTGAGGAGATTTCTCAGAGCAATATTTTAGTAACGACTGAATCAATCACTTTTGTTTTAGTCTTAATCGAGTCAAAATAAGATATTTGAAAAAAAGTATTTTTGCGTTTTTTGGTTTGTGGTTTCTGAATGGAGATATGGAAGATAAATGAAAATGTGTGTGAAATTTACATTCAAAAACGTCATAGTCGTCGTCCTGTCAAATTGTGTGCATGTTCGTATGCCTGCCACGAGATGGCATACATATGCGTTCGCGTTGAAAGAAGAAAAAGAAAGAAAAACAGGAAGTGTGAGTTAGAAAGAGAAAAAGAGAATCAAGAGGCACGGTAGACAATAATGTCACGTCAAGTTGCACGTTCCGTTTCATGCATGTGCGTGAATACTTTTTTATCTATATACTATGATTTTTATGTGTATACTACAGTATGCATGAAATGGAACGCACTCAGGTTTCGTGTATATATATTAAACCCATGTTAATTCGGTGTTTAGAAACCGAAAACGCGGTTTTACAATAAAGCTTATGAATGACGAATATACGCATTTGACTTATTTTAATATTTTACATTTAACGATATATAGTCCCTTTCGCAAATCGCGGATATCTCGAGAACCAGAAAAGATAGCTTGAGACTAATTTTGCAGGTACTTTTAATCGGCTACTCTGCGATTTATGATAANGAGTGAAAGTTAACAAATTGAATATTTCGAGAACGGTACAAGGTAGAGCAAAATAGTTTTCGGATTTCGTTTGTATTAGTTAGATGCAAAATACCACGTAATAAAAGTTTANTAATTTTTATTATTTAAACATTCGATTGTTAAACACAAAACCTAGAATGTTCAAACCGGGCTGGTATTTTGCAGTTTGGTGTGTTAAGAATTATAGCGTAAACCGTTTTTCTCTATCTCCTTTAGATTGTTAGTCATTAATTTTGCAACTAACTGTGATGCTATGTGGTTGCNACTTAAGGGTGATAACTTGTCGAGTGGCATTCACTTAAACACCGTTCAATTGGACACGTTGCAATTAGACACGTTGAAAATAGACACAGAATTTTAGACACGGTTCAATTAGACACGGTGCATTTGGACACGCAAGAAAATGCGCACCGTTCATTTAGACATCGTTCAAATGCGCACTGTTCATTTGTACACAGAAAGATGCGCACCGTTCACTTAGACACCGTAATAATGCGCACCGTTCACTTAGACACCGTAATAATGCGCACCGTTCACTTAGACACCGTAATAATGCGCACCGTTTAATTGGACACCGTTAACTTGCGCACCGTTTATTTAGACACCGTTCACTTGCGCACCGTTCACTTAGACACCGTAATAATGCGCACCGTTCAATTGGACACCGTTCACTTGCGCACCGTTCATTTAGACACCGTTCACTTGCGCACCGTTCATGTAGACACCGTAATAATGCGCACCGTTCACTTGGACACCGTTCATTTAGACACCGTTCATTTAGACACCGTTTATTTGGACACAAAGAGACTTCTTAATACAGATATTTAAAAAGTAAAAATTGTGTTTGCAATACATTTTATTGTACATGTGTGGGCGGGGGAGGGGCTCC
>NW_018023505.1:2080-3777 GCF_002006095.1 Pseudomyrmex gracilis | reverse complement strand
ATACATGTTCACATGTAAATTATGCTGCAATGTGCTGATTAAACCTGCATGCATACTGCTGGCATACTGCTATCATTTGGCTATCGGGGCATATATATAATAGAATATTTNGGCATTACATCCTGCAAAGCGGCTTTTATGACTTTATTTATTTCTTAGATATATAAAACTATATATAAATAATATTAGTTAAATATAAAATTAGTTTAAATATAAAATTCAGTTTAAATATAAAGTCAATATTGTATTTATAAAAAAATGCTGCAAATATTTATCTTAGAAAAAATTAATAAATGTTTTACTATTTTGAGAAAAAACAGAATAAAAAAACAATGGAAAAGATAAAGAATTTGAAGAGAAAAAATAGTGCATCATCTATCTCACACGCACGTACATACAACCAAGTAACCTTATGTATATTAAAGTTTTCAGTTTACTATAATATAATAATGTATATACAAAAACTACAAATGTTTAACAAAAATGATGTGTGAAGAGTAGCTCCAAAAACTTTTAAAACAAATGAGGGTTTGAGATGGTGGCAGTTTGAAGCAAAACACAGGTGGAGTAGTGTAATAAAATTCTTGTATTAATGTAAAACGTTTTTAACCTCTGGTTTAGGTCTTTTTCAATACAACTGAAATTACATAATCATTAAGTGGAAACACAGGTTGTTAAAAAAAGAAAAAAGAAGACAATATTTAAAAAACTTACAAAAATGTCATCTGAAAGTCACATAGATGTTCAGAGCCAAAAGAATCGTGATGGCCGTAACTCGCAGGCGACAAACTACGACTGAAGTCGTACAAAGTGAATAACCGAAATTACAAATATTCTGAATTATCAACTAGAGGTAAGTACACTCTATCGAGATTTTCAATATCACTCTGCAATTAAGGCCACAGCTCTGGCTTTTAATATGTAAGGATTCTGAGATCAAGCGCTTGTGGTAAGATCTCTCCATGTCTAGAATTCTTACACAATCCCATTCAAAATCGTGAGCTTGGTCGTTCCTATGATCAGTAATCACGGATCTCTGTGTAGAATTTCTTTTAATATGATTTTTATGTTCAGTGATTCTAGTTTTTAACATACGGCTAGTTTGACCAACGTATTAAGCATCGCAATCTCGGCAATTAATCTTATATACGACTGAGGAACGAAAGGCTAGCGGTAATGGATCTTTCTGGACCTTAATAAATTTGGATAGTTTGTCAATACTATAAAAAGCTGGACGGAAATTAGTGTCTTTCGGGAGAGTATTCAAAAGTTGTTCTAAAAATTTTTCAATATAAGGTAAGATAAACCAACTTGGAGAAGGTCCATCACTATCAATAGTCGACAAAAATTTTTTAATGTTATTATTTTTAAAAAAATTCCTTTTAAGTTTTTGTTTAAAATTGTTGTAAATAAATTCAATAGGATAGTTATTGTCAAGTAAGATTTTTATAACCATGTCAAAATTCTTTTTATGGAAGGTCGGATAGGATAAAAAGAAAGCTCTGTCAATAAGGCCTATCACAGTGCCTCTTTTTTGGCTAACAGGATGGTTTGAAANAAAATTTAGATATCTACCAGAAAAGGTGAGTTTATGATAGTCATGTATAAGTCGGGTGATACTCTATTGACCACAGTACGATTCGACACCGCTCGATTCGACACAGATTTATTCGACACCAAATTATTCGACACCGTAC
>NW_018023505.1:0-1536 GCF_002006095.1 Pseudomyrmex gracilis | reverse complement strand
GGTGTCGAATAAATCTGTGTCGAATCGAGCGGTGTCGAATCGTACTGTGGTCAAACGGAACACGCCCGTATAAGTCGACTATTATTTTTAATTATAGTGATGTCCAAAAAGTTAAGAGAATTTCCTCCAACTTCCATAGTAAACTGGAGACGAGAATGATAGGAATTAAAAAGATCCAGGACAGTATGGAGCTGATCAGACGGAGCCATGAGAGCTATGTCATCGACATAGCGAACATAAAAAGGAGGTTGGAAAAGAAGGATGCTAATAGTAATCTGCTCCAAATCCTGCATGACAATATCAGCAAGGATAGGAGAAAGTGGAGAGCCCATAGGAGCGCCAAAAGTTTGTTTGTAAATTTTCTCATTAAATAGAAAAAAAGTTGAATCAAAAATCATTCTGAGACCATTAAAAAATTCTTCTTTTGTAAGAAGAGTGTTATTTTTAATTAAATGCCATCTTTTTTCAAGACCACTGATTGCCAGGTCAAGAGAAATGTTAGTGAATAAGGAGATGACATCAAGAGAAATCAATTGATAATTCTCATCATATGTAACATCAGAAATTTTCTTTGACAAATGATAACTATTATAAACTGAACTAGGAGGAGGTTGCAAACTCTTAGAGATTATTTTTTGTAGAAATGAAGCAAGGCAGTGCAAAGGGCTGTTGATTGATGAAATAATTATCCTGATGAAATATTATCTGGCCGCCTCGCAGTAACTACACGGAACGTTATTTGGTTTCCAGCATGTGCTGGTGGCGGCGTGGCCGGGCATTGATCGTCAGCTCTTCTCTGGACGCTGGCGGATCTGCCTGGTCGTGCCATCACAATGGAAGTGTAATCTGACGGGACAACAATTGACCACAAAAAGTGAGCATCTGGTGTCCTCGGGGGCTGTGGGCTCTCGCGCCGGAGCGGGTAGTGAAACTTAACGTCGCGGGCGGTGATCTTCCGCTCAGGGATGGGTCCGTCTGTGACCACCTAAAAGGAACCCCCAAGTTAGAGTGTGAGCGACCGTGCCAAAAGCTGCGTGGCGCAACGGGAGTTGCGTCGTAAACGGTGCCTCCTGGATACCGGGCGATATCAGGAGTACGGAGCCAAGCCCCAGCCATTCGCGGCTTTGACTGGGTGAAACCGCGCGACCGCGATACTTGTGGAAACAAAATGGAGTTAAAAAAAAACACAATTACCCCCAAATCAGTCCCCAAGAGCGAAGCCTCCTATGGAGGTGAACGCCCAAGGGAATCTTGTAGTGCGGGAGCAGGCTCAGAAGCCTTAAAATACCGCATAAGATATAACGGGGCCGCTAGGCGCCGTTATAATAAACAGATGCTAGCCGGGGAGAGTAGGGCCAATAAGGCCCCCTATACCCCCGCAGCTTTTTGTTCAAAAGATGGAGCTGAAGGTGAGCGGGCTTCGGGTGGCGCGACACAGCGCGCCAGGCCGGAGCGCACTACTCCCAGCCGGGTGTGTTCCGTTTGACCACAGTACGATTCGACACCGATCGATTCGACACCAAATTATTGGACACA
>NW_018023504.1:7780-16996 GCF_002006095.1 Pseudomyrmex gracilis | reverse complement strand
TAGTATATTGCAATGTTACTGTGATATTTTCGTAATATTACGTGTTATGTGGGATCTTACATATAATACATAAATATATACTCAAAAACAAATTTTTAACTACCGTGTTATTTAAATAACGTCATTATGAGGTCTTACTCACTTATTTCAACTGACGTTACTCCAAAGACCAATAGTTACATCATATATGACGTATATGTGTGACGTACATACTGACATCATTGTTATGACGGTCAAAATATCGTCAGATTTAGGTCATAATCACTAATTAGTGACAAAAATCACGTATATTTACGTCATTACAACGTCAGCTGGTTGCTTGGAATAGTCTCTCTAGTGCGCATGATTTTGTTTTTCATCTTGACACTTTTCGTACGTTTTTCCTCAGTTGCTATTGAGCTTCTCATGTAACATATCTTGTAAAATGTACATCTTATTGTAAAGATAATAACATCAGCGTATCTGTAAGTTTTTAATCTTAAGCGTTTGTACTTGTAACATTTTCTCTTAATAAGTTTTTGCGACCATCAATTTTTTATTTTCATTGTAGAATATATTAATAAGGACCTAAAAAGAAGGTTTATATATACTCACTCATGTTAAATAAATCATCTTCTTACACATTTACACATCAACACCGGTGTTATGCTCTAACTGCCTTAACCACACTATTATAAATTATCTGGAGCTAATCATCGTTTTCATCATATTTTAAATTTAGTTCGGGAGGTATTCGAGGTTCTCCATATACGTGATGTAAAACTAGCATCTTATATGAATTTAAAGAATTGAAATTTTAATTCAAAAACTCACATGAAAAATGTGAATACGTTTGTGCACATGTGTATATATATACACAAGCATATTTTTCGCACAACATCCTGCGAACGGCTCTTTACTGTCAATTTACATTCAATTAACTTTAAACGATTACAGAGCCTGAGATGATTTTCATTTAATAACTTTAATAATATATTATTCATTCTTCGAACACATTCTTGTTTCTCTAANTTGCCAAAGGATGTCAGAACACTTCTTAATACGCCACGAAATCGTGCTGTTGTTTCTAAGGTGGAACCAGGAGAATATATTCATTTTGATCTTGAAGCAGGGATTATTCAATGTCTTATGAATATTTCATCTGCAGTTTCTGTTAATCACTTAGAAATAGATTTTAATACAGATGGATGTGCTTTAGATAAGTCAAGTAGTATTCATATATGGCCAATTCAAGTCAGGATTGCATACATTTAACATACAAGACGAATAGTAGTAGGAATTTATAAAGATACGCAGAAGCCATATAATCCTAACACATTCTTCGAAAAATTTATTATAGATATTAAGAGAATAATATTCAATGGAGGTATAAATTTTTATGGCAGTAAGATAGCAATAAATTTGAGATGTTTCATAGTCGACGCACCAGCTCGCGCCTTTATTTTTAATCATCGTGGACATACATCAGGTCATCCTTGCTCGAAATGCAAAGTTTCCGGTACACGAAATGAAGATCGTTATGTTTATAATAATATAAATCTTTTTCTTCGANCTGATGATGAATATCTTAGATGTCTTGACGAAGATCATCATAAAGAAGGTAAAAGCCCATTATCAGTACTTCCTATGGGCATGGTTTCACAAGTTCCATTTGAGTACATGCATCTCGTATGTTTGGGAGTAGTAAAAAACTATTGTTAGCATGGGTATTCGGAAAATATTCACGATTGACAAAATTATCAGGTAGATCTATCTCTATTATATGTGCGAGATTAAACATTCTTAAAAAATATTGTCCTTCGGAGTTTGCAAGACGTCCTAGATCGCTCGATGCATGTTCTAAGTATAAAGCAACAGAATATCGTCAATTTCTTCTTTATACGGGTCCAGTTGTGACACACGGTATACTTGACAAGCAAGTATACAAACATTTCTTATTTTTACATGCATCTATAAGAGTTTTAACTTTACATTCTCCATCAAGACTGCAATTAAACTTTGCAGAACTTGCGTTGCAAAAGTTTGTTCAAAGATGTGAAAATCTGTACGGCTCAAATTTCAGTACATATAATGTCCACGGTCTTCTTCATCTTGTCAACGATGTTAGGCATTTTGGTAATCTAGATTCTTTTTCTGCTTTCCCATATGAAAACAATATGTCAATTTTTAGAAAATATTGCAGGAAACCAGGTCAACCTCTTCAACAGTTCTTTAATAGAATGATAGAGAAAGAATTTCATGGAACAAATGATAATTGTGATACTAATTCTTCTATTCGCGTATTCGTACAGCGCAGTACAGTTGGTGAGCCTTCTCAATATTATAAGATCATATTCAACAAAATNCTGTTAAGTATAGATATGCGCGATAATTGCTGTCTCTTATCTAATGGATCAATTTGTATTGTCTTTGATATTGTTATGGAAAATAATTTGTATTTTCTAATAGTTAGGAAATTTGTCGAAGTTGATGATTTTTATGATATTGGCATTTTATCCTCTAGTGTCTTAGTATATAAGTGTTNCATATTAGGGTGTGATAGTTTTCGTATTCCATTAAAAGAAGTTCGCGCAAAATGTTATAGAATGCCTTTTTGGACTTCCACATCAGCAGAAAATAGCAGCAGTGATGAAGAAAATGACTCAGAAATATCTCACTACATAGTCCTTGTTATTGTACACAGTGAAGTAGAATTTGTGTTACTAAATTTTTTTATTTGTATTTTTACAGGAATATGGTTTTGTTCTATATTTCTTGCACTTATAACTTTTTTNTCTCATTTGCTTTATCTACTTCATTTTTCCTGCGCGTTTATTTCTAAGAAGTGATTGATGTAATATTATTCATTATTATATTATGTTTTGTCTTTTCGATTATTCGTTACAGTTTTTTCTTGTAATATAATTTTTAGCTTCTTCTCAGATATATCATATATATACATCATATATTCTCTTTAATAACTTGTTAATTGTATTTGCATGCTTTCTTTTTCAATCTTTCAAGTTGCTTGCTTTGTAGTCTTGATTCGAATATTTTTTCATAATAATGGAGAATACTTTATTGAATTATAACATTATCTGCAAAGAAAAAATTATAAAAGTAATAATAAATTATAAAAGTAATAGTAATTATAACAAAATATAAAGGTAAACTAACTTTTACAAAAACTTGATTATAAAAAAATTAATCATTTAATTTAATCATTTTTATTTTATTAATTAATGCATGTAGTCAAAAATATTGTTATTGTCGATTATGTTTTGTGCATAGCATTGTATTAACTTTTTGTGTTTTGTATTATATAAATTTATTGCATTAGGTATACATTTAAACATATATATAACTTTATATACAGGTAGAGATGGACCGACCAAAATGAACAATTGCAAAGCTGTCCCGCTATATGACTACTTCATCGGATGAGGCTTCAAAACGAAAAAAAACACCGCACCTATTGGAGATATCCAAGATGACGTTAACGACATCANAAACACCCTGGAGAACGATTCAAATAATTATGAAAATTTTATTCCTTCAAATAACAATACTAATAATACTAATACATTATTCCGTTCATATACACAGCAACATGTATTACCATGTACAAACACATACACTCATACAACACATTCGGATACAGACACAAATACATATACAAATATACAGTCATATACAAATATACAACCGCACACAAACAGTGAACCACATACAAATTTTCAGACTTATACAAATATTCAACCATATACAATTATTCACCCACAAACTGACTTTCAAACATACACTAACCATCTACTAACACTGATAGTATTAATCTATTGCATGCGTCTGTTATACATAATTACACACCGCAAGTAACCAATGAAAGAGCAACATATAATATTAATAATACAAGTACTGAGTTTCAGAGTATCTCGGAAGCAAGAACATCTACCAAGAACAATTTGTATCGCCCAGCTGAAGAAACAAGANTGCTCACTCTTTTGAAAGGTCGAGAGAACATTCCACCGCAATCATAAAAAACAGACAATCGGTAAGTTCACGTATGTACTTAATAAAAACTTTTACATATTGATAATAAATATACTTATAGAAATATATTTATCAAAGCAATACAAATATTACTTTTTACTACATATTACTTAATTTTGTTGCAGAATACACGAACGTATAGATCGTTTGGAGACAGAGATGAAGTAAGTCTCAGATTTATTGATAGACGATTTTCATAATATTAATGTTTTTATTTACACACTTTTATAGAAGAATGAATACGCTGTTGGAAAATATATTAAAATGTGTACAAGACAAACAACGTGGACCACGAAAACCAGATATCCTCCCAATTTCATCTTTAACAGAAATGGATGCTTTTCAAAATATCGACGACAATGATTACTTCAACGTCGTGAGTATGCTATTTGTAATGTAAATTTTTTCGCACATGTATTTTAAATTTTTAATATTTGTCTTAGGTAAATTATTTCCGCTATATGGGTGNTTTTAATCTGAGAGAAGCTATCAATCTGTGTTTCAAAGAAGGACTGAAAGACTCTTTGACACCATCATTCACTTGGTGGGGTCGCGAAGGAGGACAAAGACCTTTATATAACACTCGTCTTGTTATGGCAATCTATGGTATGTATATTGATAAATTTTTAATGTATTGTACATTGTACATTGTACATATATTTTGATAAATTTCAACAATATTACATATTGTANTGCGTAATTACAAGTCTGAAAGTTAAAATCGTCACTGTTGGATTCTATTTTATGACAAGCCTGGATAAATAACTAGTGTTAATCATATGTCATAATTACATAATTTTAAATAAATTTTTAATTTTTCAGAAAAATGTAGTTTATTTTTATTATCGCATATTTATGCATAGTNATATCTATAATTATATTAGATTTCACTTAAATTTTCATTTTTGTGTAATATGAATTTTGTTNCTGTTTTCTATGTGAAGCAAAGTTTATGATTATGTCATTCTATACGAGCATATAACTTTAAAAATCAAAATTACATAATACTCATTATTTTACATTGTGTAAAAAATAATACAAAAAAAGATAATACAAATATTTCAAAACCGTACAACTTACAAAACTTGTTTTGCATTTAAAGCACAAGTAAATTTTATTTTACACATGAAAAGTTGTAAATGAGCTCTATGAGTNACAATTGTCCGATTTCTTTAGTAAATATTACATTATTATCATATATTGTAAAATTTAATAAATATTTAAAGCTGGAGACATAAATATTTATCACAGTTTTTTAACTTTTATATGCTTGTTTCTATTATAATATGTTTTAATATAACTTACTACTGTTTTAATATTATATTTNTGTTTTAGATGGTGTGTGCAATAATCGTCATTTTCAAAAACCAACGCGCTCTGAATTTCAAGCACAAATGAAGGAGGTTCTTCGAACAGCCAAGGAAAGATTACGGCATAGAGTACGAGATGTACGACAGCCAATAAGAAGAAGGATTCGCCGCAATTTGTAGAGTGACGAACAACGTTCGGAAGCGGAAGAAACAAACACTGACGAAAATGAATAAAATGTAATTATACAGAATGTCTGACACATGAAAAAGCCAAAAGAAGTGTAAAGATAAAGTGAATTAGTTTGGACCAAAGTTATTTATTATTTTAAAAAATTATCAATAATTATTCAGATAATAATAATTANCGAATGTGAACCAATGAGATAATAAGAAGCGATGATCCGGATCCTGTAGGCATGTATAATTAATATAAAAAATAATGGCTTACCTTATGCAACGAGTAGCGGAGCAAGTAAAGAAGCGCGAAGTGTTACTCAGCTTCTGTCCTATTTGTAGAACGATCTTGATCGCTAGAAGTTGAGTAACACTTCGCGCTTCTTTACTTGCTTCGCTTCTCGTTGCAAGATATTGCATGAGATAAGCTATTTTTCTTTATACTAATAATCGCACACGCGTATAGAGTCTAGACCATCGCTTCTCACAAACTCTCATTGGCTCACATTCATTAATTAATATTACAACACCTATTGCGAATTTAAAAAAATAAATGATTTTTCGATAGATTTATTTCGGTTTTCTGTCAATACTAATAATATAATTTATATAAATTATTAGCTATTACGATTCTATTATTTGTATTTTAGATTTATTGGTAGTATATAAATATCAGACTTAAGTAGTAAATATATTTACTAATAGTAAATATCTCACTCAATTACTGATGTGTGCAAAAGAAAACTAATAAGAATAATGCTTGTGCAGATTTTGCTATTAAAAATCAACTTTCGTTTCTTTTTTTTTTGCATAATTTCTTTATGATTTATTTGTAATTGTAATAACAAATTTTACTTGTTTAGTTTTAGGTACACTGATGCACTGAAGATTAAAAGACACATCCTACCTACACACAAATTCATCTTTTTTCCGAAGAGAAGAGAAGGAAAACGGCACTTTTCAGCGTCCATTTTTAAATTATTTATANTTTGGATATTTCTCCGGTGTTTCGCAATATCTATCGGCACTTTTCAGTGCTATAAAATATTCTTTTCCAAGACATGCATTATGAAACTTTGAAATAAATTCCGATCAGAATTGTTTTGTTATTGTTTACTAGTAGATTTCTATAATGTCCCTTACGAAAAAGAACTACTGGCAGTAATATATTGCGGCAGTGGTACGAAAGAATTACTGGCATTCTGTGTATTTGCCAGTAATATTCTCAGTGATTCCTATAATATCTAATAATTTTCTTGTGTGATTGTCAGTAATATTTATATTACTGACTTTATTTATATGTAATCTGCAGTAGTTCTTTTTCGTAAGGAGTTTTTTAGAAAAAACAAAATAATTCTGATCGGAATTCATTACAAACAATTTCATAATAAATGCCCACGTAATACCTATTTACAAATTATATTTTTTTCTATTTTTTTTAAATATATGTAGTTACACAATATATAAGTTTATGTAAATAAATTATGTAAATAAATTATGTAAATAAATATTATGACAATATGTTATACAAAATAAATGTTAATATATTTTTTACGTTAATGTTTTATTTTAAAATTTCCTTCAATTATATCTTCAATTATAAATTTATATATATATATATATATATATATATATATATATTTAAATACCCACATGCTCGAACTGCAAATCTTGCACGGGTTTTGCTGTCATTTTGCTCTCAAACTGTGTTGCGCAGACCTTGCTTCATATTTGGCGTCAATTTGGTCTCAGGTTATGTTATCAAACGTTGCTCGGGTTTTGTCAGCAATTTGCTGTTACGTTTTGTCAACAAGGTTTGGCGACGAACTCCAAATTAACTCATTTTTCTCAGCTTTCAAATAAAGGCAGTAATCGTAGTCGCATCTACAAAAACCTAACTCTCTTACATATTTATCAAAGCACCTATACCACGCACGTGGAATTTTCTTTAAACCATACAAAGCCTTATACAACTTATAAATCTTATCATTCTCCTTAATTATTAAAGTCTATCGATTGCTTAACATAGACTTTGGAAACTACTTTACCGTTTAAAAAAGCTGTCTCTACGTCTATTTGTTCTATTTCCAAACTTTCTTGACAACAATACGACAGTAATATTTTAAGTGTTTGCATTTTGAATACCGATGAGTATGTATTTTCTACCTTTTTCTTCTGTTGAAAGCCTCTTACAACAAGTCTTGCTTTGAAAATATTCTCAGATTTTTTCGTGTAGACCCATTTTACGTCCAGAATTTCTTTATCCGGTTTGTTTACCAGCCTCCATGTTTTATTTTTGTTTAAACTATTCATTTCTCTTTTTATTGCCGCATGCCATTGTTCTGCTTCATTACTTGATATCGCCTCCTCAAATGTATTTGGCACATTTACACTACAATAGTTAGCATAAGCATATTCATTGTGATATCTAATAGGAGGTTTTGAGATTCTTGAAGTTCTTCTTAGTGTTGATCTTTTATCCTCATTTTCATTCCTGTCTATAGTCTTCTCGGTATCTTCTGTATCTTCTTCATCTACATTGCTTATTTTTTCTGGTTTATTTTCTGAACCAGCTTCACGCTTTTCATCCTCTTCTTCACTATCCTTAAAACCAATACATTTAACATCATCTTCTATGATATCCACATGTCTAACTACAATTATTTTGTTGTTTATTAAAACCTTATAGCCAACTTCAGCGTATCCAAGTAGAACTCCTAATTCTGCTTTTTTATCCCACTTTCATTTCCTCTTTTCTTCTGATATACGTACAAATACTTGGTTTCCGTACAATCGCAAGTTTCTTGTACATGGTTTCTTCCTAAAAAATATTTCAAACGGAGTTTTTCTTTCTTTCGTGTTAGTCAATGTTCTGTTTTTGGGATATGCGGCTGCCAACGCATTCTGGCCAAAAACTTCGGACTTTCGCTTCAGCTAGCAAACATCTAGCCATGTCCATAATTGATCTGTTAAATCGTTCAGCTGTACCATTCAGTTCATGAACATATGGAGGACATGCGTTTATCTGAATGCCTTTCTAGCGAGTTTATATATCTTCGAGTTTAAATATTCTTTGCCATTGTCGCATTTCATTCTTCTTGTCTTCTTACCAGCTAAATTTTCTATCTCATTAAGTTTTTTTTTTATTGAAGTTTTAGATTTATTTAACTTAACAAAATACTTTGTTTGAAATTCAAACAATCGGAATGTTTAGTTCAAAATCAAGGTTGTTTGAACTATTCCAATGAAATAATTTGTTTGGATTTAACAAAATTTGTTAAATCTAAAGAAACCGTTCTCTCTGTGTATTTTGTAAAAATTCTTGGGACGTCCTACACATATCCTGTAAGAATCCTTGGAACGTCCTACATAATAGCCTAAGAATAATTCAGGAACTAAAAAAAGCGCTCATTTGCTCTTCCTCAGGACTCAGAGGAGATCCTGGGATTAAAATAGGATATTTACAGGATATCTGTTTTGTCCGTATAAGATATTCTTTGGATTTTCAGAGGACGTCCATGTACTATTTGAGGTGGTACTTTCTGCGGAGTCGAAACATGTACAGGGTGCGGCGCCAAAATCCGGACAAATTATATATGTTTTTCTAAATATGTTTTATTGCTACAATGAAAAGATTTACAAAATTTGTTTAGCTCCATTGTTTGTAAGGCCATAAATAATATATTCACTCAATATATCCCCC
>NW_018023504.1:0-1680 GCF_002006095.1 Pseudomyrmex gracilis | reverse complement strand
AATGGCGTACCTTTCAACTTTTGATTTTGACCGAAAGTGGGTTACTTCAACCGGAAGTGGTTTTTTTAAAATGGAAACTCCCCTTTTTGACACCGGAAAATGAAAAAACGGAAAATTTTACGTTCAGATATAACCTTGGCTGTTTTAAAATTTTCAAGATGGCGAACAAAGATGGCGGACAAAAATTTTAGTCAACCGATTTGCACCAAATTAAGTTTACGAGGGTTTTTGAGGTTGCTGATCACGAATCTGAAGTCAGATTTGCAAAATTCAAAATGGCGGACCAAGATGGCGAACAAAATTTTTAACTGAAATTAATAGAAATTACTACTCTTAGCACTACCCAGGAACAACGGCGTGGACGTGGTAGTTTTTTGTTCCTTTTGGGGTGCTTTATTTACGTGAGTCCCCTTGCCTCTCACTATCGGGGTGCTTTATTTACGTGAGTCCCCTTGCCTCTCACTATCGAGGTGCTTTATTTAGTTAATTTGTAACTTCAAACAGTTAATTCGCTAAGTAGTACATTTAGCAAAGTAACTGTTCGAAATTCCGTCCATTTTCTTGAATGCATAGGTCGATACCATCATGAATATGATGTTAATGATAATCGTGTTATAACCCCATATGTTCGCCGCGCGAAGCGCTCACGCATATCAGGCGCGTGGTTCACTGACGTGCGTTCGGCTAAAGGTCGGCGCTGATTGGCTTACTTTATTCAATAATTACTCTTTTATTATATGTAATAGAAAAAAATAGTTCAGGACTTTTTGACTCAGAATAATCCTTTCTACCTGCCTACGACCGGTGATATGGTCATTATGAGACACCCTGTATAAAGAAGTTAGAACAAATTAAGTTGATTTATTGAAGTAATAAAAGATTCTTTGGTACATTTGTATTAAAACCTTGTAAGAATTATATTAACACCTTCCTAGGATCAGAACAAGAATGTTGTTAATCAAATACAATGTTGATTATAATGTTACCTATATTGGTCTAACCAACAAAACCAAAAGAATTAAAGATCCGAAATATTAATCACATCACAAGTTTCAGATTAGTCTCGAAAATTAACAATATTTTAGTAGTTATTGATTTGAGACAAGACATGTCTTTGACCGGCAAGGCGCAAACATTTTAGACACCGATAAGTTGTATTTTAATCTGTTTCTAAGATGCTTTTGTCTTATTAAATAACAAAAACTTTTATCTATATCATGTATGATACTAAGCAATGAAATGACTGTACTTTACTCTTTGTTAGAGAATTTTAACAGTAACTTGTTTTTTGTATATTTTTAGTTTTAACTTTTTTACATAACATTATTATCAAATAATTTTTATGTTAGAAAAAATTATTGTGTTTTAGTCAATTACATATAAGTTTTGAACTTTTTCTTCATTAAAAATGTTTAGACTTGTTAATTTGATTTTTTTAATTCAATTATGTTCAATAGTTTGTGACTCAGATAATTATGATTTTCTTTTTTCATTGATATACTGTTGTAAAGTATTTTTTTAAATATTTATAATTTATTCGCTGGTAACGTTTGTTTATTTCTTAGATTTATCACTGAAAAGAAAATCTGATATAGGATTGAAACGTCTGATTATTAATGTAATGTTTCTTATGTTGCATTAAGAGTATATTAAATAATTTATAAAGCCTCTTGCACAATG
>NW_018023503.1:13630-15407 GCF_002006095.1 Pseudomyrmex gracilis | reverse complement strand
GATGAAATTAATAAAGATAATAAAAATATGGTTAAGCATACTACAGGTAGTCAAAGTAAACGTCCTATCTGTGGTAGATAAGAATATTAAACCTTAATAGTTTGAAAGTGACACTTTAATGTTTTTATAAACTAATTCTTATATTAAAGTAATTGTTATTTTATTATAGGTTAATTTATAACATCAAACCTTACATTTTTAGTTATTTAATGAAGTAAATTTACTATATGTGTTAAATCAATTATGAGGTTGATATAACTTATTTTTTTTACTTTTTAATTTTTGTTGATTCAACAACAATATGTATACAACTGTGGTTGAGTTTGCAGAATTCTGAGCATTGTCCAAAAAATAATCCAGGTCGATTTATTCAGATTATTGATTGATTTAGTCGGTCTGCGGTAATGGCAATACTTTGATTTTTATGGTTGAAACAGTTCAGGAGTAAATTACATCTGTAGATATGGTTACTATTCAAATACAGTATTTAAAAGAAATAATGCAGCGGTTGTCAACATTTAAAAAGCGGTAAGAAAAATTGTTTTTGTTTGATAGAAACAAATTAAATTTTAAGTTTATAATATCAGAATAGTTGTATGATCAGAATCAATGGAGATTAAAAGATTTATTGGTTATGTTGTTTATTAGTACTTTACCTGTAAAATATAGAATTTTAATGGATAAAATAACATTAAAAATTAGTGTAATTATAGGAACAATAATTCATAGGTTTTCAATAATGTTTTTTTCTAAAAAGAATTGATTATTTAAATAATTGTATTTAAATAATAATATAATTTAAAAAATTAAGGTTGTAATAAAATCTGAAACTATTATTGTGAAGTCGTGGAAAAAGATTATTATATTGTAGATATGGGTAGTAGAATTTTGAAGACCTATGATTCGCGTGTATTAATTTTTAATAAAAATTTAGATATTATATACGGTATGTAACACCATAGCACTTATTCTGCTATATTAAATTAATTTGGTGAAGAAAATTCAATGTAACTATGAGACATAGGAGAATAGGAATGTATTTATTCAATAAATGAATTTTGGTGCAATATAGAAGTAATTTTTTTGTTTGAATGCTAAAAATTNTTAAAGAATGAAAGCAAGCAAAATTAGTCTTATAATTGAAGTAAGTGGACCTATTAATAAAATAATATTTCATGAAATAATTGTGTCAGAGTACTCTCTGTATTGGCGACGTATCTCGCTAGTAAGGGAACCTCGCGAGCCAAAAAACATCTGATTTTGATGAAACTTTGCACACATGTAAAGGAGGTCAATAGATGAGTATTGATATTTTCTGTTGCTGCTAAAAAACGGTTTTGCGAGATGAAATCACCCCTCATATGTAAAGCGGCTTTTCATTTTTCTCAATTTCTCTCGAAAATGATTAGAAATATTAAAAAATGGGTTAAAAAAAACCTTTATAGAAAAAAGTCCTCTATTTATTTATGTTAATAGATTAAAAAAAAATAAGTTTAAAAACAAAATGTGTAACAAAATTATAAAAAACATTTTTTTTAACAATTCTATTAATGTAGGTAAATAGAGGTGTTTTTCCCAGAAAACGTTTATATAAAACATTTTTTGATATCTTTAATAGTTTTCGAGATACATCGAGAAAAATACGCAAAACCGTGTTATACATGATAAGTGTTTNACTCTTTAGAATTGGTTTGAGGCCGCCACTGAAAATTTCTACATTTATGTAGTTATTTATACATGTGTACAAAATTTTATCGTAAGAACACCTCTATGTAAT
>NW_018023503.1:8542-12184 GCF_002006095.1 Pseudomyrmex gracilis | reverse complement strand
CTCCAATAACTCGTTTGTGTGGCCAGGAAGCAAAAAAAGTTTCATATAAAAGTTGTAGGGTTCCGAGGGGGAACCAAAATGGCGTACCTTTCAACTTTTGATTTTGACCACAAATAGGTTACTTCACCTGGAAGTGGTTTTTTTAAAATGAAAACCCCCTTTTTTAACACCGGAAAATAAAAAAACATCAAATTTTACGTTCAGATATAACCTTGGCTGTTTTAAAATTTTCAAGATGGCAAACAAAGATGGCGGACAAGAATTTAAGTCACCCGATTTGCACCAAATTGAGTTTACGAGGGTTTTTGGAGTTGCTGATCACGAATCTGAAGTGTGATTTGCAAAATTCAAAATGGCGGATCCAAGATGACGGACCAAGTTAGCGGACAAAATTTTTAGCCAAAATTAATAGAAATTACTACTCTTAGCACTACCCAGGAACAACGGCGTTGACGTGGTAGTTTTTTGTTCCCTTTGGGGTGCTTTATTTACGTAAGTCCCCTTGCCTCTCACTATCGGGGTTCTTTATTTACGTGAGTCCCCTTGCCTTTCACTATCGGGGTGTATTCATATAACTGCTTGTAACGTATACTACACGATTTGTTAGCCTACGAGTAAAATTTAGCTGTTTTATTCTATGATAAAATCTGATTGGTCGTTTTCCTAGTAACAAGCAATCTGATTGGTCAGTCGTTTTATCGTGGATTTTGATTTATCAGGTCCTTGTACGTCATCTCCCGTAATTCTGTTCCTAAAAATCGACCGAGAAGTTGGTTAAACTTATCTGATTGGTCAAAACAGTTTTCTGACAATTCTAAGTCTCTAGACTCCTACAAGTCGCGCCAACTGTTGCCTTCTTCAAAATTTGTTCAGGAAGTCGGTCAAACTTAGTAAAAACATCTGATTGGCTGATTGCCTGGTGACAAACAACCTGATTGGCTGAAATGCAAAAACTTGCCGTATTAATTGAGAAAGCACATAGCAACTACGCCAAGGTAGCCTTTTCGTGAAATTCATGTTTTAAACCATTGAAAGGGGTAAAAAAATCTCATTGGTCAACCAGTTTAGTAAAACGCGTTTGATTGGTCAGTAAATTTGTTGCAATTTCTAGACTCTCTGGACGCCTGCAAGTAAAGTCTACTAACTCTTTCTCAAAAGTACGTTCAGGAACATGGTTGTAAGATCGAGAAACAATCTGATTGGTCAGTAGCATTATCGCGTTTTTTAGCTCCTTAAACCCGTGTGAGTACCACCCGGTAAGTCTCGTTCAAAAAATCACTTCAAAAACCCGGTTAGAAATTAAAAAGTGTTCTGATTGGTCAAAAGAGTTTTCCTTAAAAACACCGCTTTTAGATTTTACGCTTCTTGACCATAGCATATAAACTTCAAATAAATGCGAGTACGGTAAAATAAGCCAAAAGACACAAAGTTAAGAGGTAACTCATGCCGGTAACGAGTTCTACTAATAACCTCCGTTCCTTTCAAGTACCAGAGTTGGTAATGTTACTATTACCATCATTTGGGTGATACTCTAGTGACCACAGTACGATTCGACACCGCTCGATTCGACACCACATTATTGGACACAAAATTATTGGACACAGATGTATTCGACACCAAATTATTTGACACCGTACGATTCGACACCAAATTGTTCGACACCGTACGATTCGACACAAAATTATTCGACACCGTACGATTCGACACCAAATTGTTCGACACCGTACGATTCGACACNANATTATTCGACACCGTACGATTNGACACGAAATTATTCGACACCGTACGATTCGACACCNANTTNTTCGACACCGTACGATTCGACACGAAATTATTCGACACCGTACGATTCGACACCNANTTATTCGACACCGTACGATTCGACACNAAATTATTCGACACCGTACGATTCGACACCAAATTATTCGACACCGTACGATTCGACACCAAATTATTCGACACCGTACGATTCGACACNAAATTATTCGACACCGTACGATTCGACACCAAATTATTCGACACCGTACGATTCGACACCAAATTATTCGACACCGTACGATTCGACACAAAATTATTCGACACCGTACGATTCGACACCAAATTATTCGACACCGTATGATTCGACACCACATTATTCGACACCGTTCAATTCGACACCGTACGATTCGACACCGTACAATTCGACACAGTACATTTTCCGATATCATGTACATTTCAGAAAAATATTTATTTGCATCACATATTATAGTACACATGTTGGCGGGGGAGGGTCTCCGCCCCTCCCCCTGCACCCCCTCCCCAAAACAAAACCTGACCTTGTCACCCGAACCCCAGGGTGCATTCCAACTGGTGCCAGAGGTGGCACAGGAAATCGAGGTTGAACAAGAGGAGCTGGAGTCGCCGGAGTACGAACCAGTATCACCAGGGAAGAAGCCTGAAGGAGTAAAGGAAAACGGCGAAACTTAAAGGGGGAACACACAGCGGAACGAAGCGTTGTCTGTGATAGACGAATGGACCTTTTATTTTGTTTTATAGTGCTTCGTTTATTTTATTCAGTTTGTGTAACCGAGTTGTTTTATTTTATTTTGTGTAGCAAAGTTAAGGGTAAAAGTGTAAGCACAAGGGTGCTGCCTGTATCATTTATTTGCGTTGATTACTGTTTTTGTTTATTTTGTGGTTTTAACTGTAGTTTTATTTTGTAAAGCGGGTACGCTAACCTTATGTAGGAAAGGTCGCAGCGGAGCGTGAAGTAGAGACAACGCGGAGCGTTTGTTCACGTAAATTAGGAGGTTTTATCTGTACACGCACAAACTCTGAGGATAAGGAAAAAAGGATAGGACAAACATACATACGTCACACACACAACATTCACACGTAATAGTAGCCCTTAAGTCGCACTTTTCACACATAACACATATACTCTTAAACACACACTTAAGGGACCACACACACACCAGACAGTTGGGTAACACATATACGTCACACATACATAGTTAGGGTCCTTAAGTCGTAAGTTTCGATTCATACCACAGATACACTTAAACACACATATAAAAAAAAATTTACACACCACGAGTTTAGTTAACACACACATATCACACACACCAAATTTCGTCACTTAGGTCACATGTTTAGATCACACTACACATACACTCAAACACAGACTTAAGAAAACATACACACACCATCCATACAACAGTGACACACATAACACACACACACACCAAGCGACAGCCCTTATGTCCAAAGTTAAGGTTGTAGCCAGGGAAACTGCGCGTGCGCAAACGGCGCTACTTCGCGGCGGCGGAGTAGATGCCTAACAAAGAAGAAGGCGCGCAGCGCCGCATGCAGTCAGTCGTAATACGAAGCTCACAACGTGCGGATGCGTCGCGAGAGATGAGCTAGGAAAAATCGTAATACGCTCGATAAGAAAGAAAGTTGTTCATATATATGTATTTTTATGTAAAGACAAAATCCGTAGTGATATAATAAAGACAAGTGTTATATTGCTTAAGGAAAAAAGACTGTGTGTTAAATGTACTTACCCGCACCGTTCCCGACATCCTGGAAGCGTTGTCCCGACTCGTAGATGTTCCGGAACTCCTGAAACAAAAGAAGGACATTAGTACCTTGGTAATTGGA
>NW_018023503.1:6819-8098 GCF_002006095.1 Pseudomyrmex gracilis | reverse complement strand
GTACGGTGTCGAATAATTTGGTGTCGAATCGTACGGTGTCGAATACATCGGTGTCGACTAATTTGGTGTCGAATTGTACGGTGTCGAATAATTTGGTGTCGAATCGTACGGTGTCGAAGAATTTGGTGTCGAATTGTACGGTGTCGAATCGTACGGTGTCGAATACTTTGGTGTCAAATAAATCTGTGTCCAATAATGTGGTGTCGAATCGATCGGTGTCGAATCGTACTGTGGTCAAACGGAACACGCCCCCATCATTTTACCGTACTTAAACATTTGCCACGGTCGGTAAATTAACATTTGCCAAAGATCAAGTTTTCGAATACTTTATCAACCCGCGTTAGTTATCATCATGTTTCTGTTACCGTTAGTCATAAGTTAAGTAACTCAGGTCAGAACCAGGCGGCAACCCGTAAGTTGCAAAATTAGTATTTCAGAAACTAAAAGAGATTAAAAAAAACGGTTTGCACCATTGTCTTCAGCGTAGAAAACTGCAAAATACCAGTGTGTTTTGGAACGTCTAACTATTGTTGTTAACAAACAATTAATTAAATAATTAAAAGTATCAACTTTTTACTACGTCGTATTTTGCATCTAAGTAATAGCATAAAAGATCAAAAAACCGTTTTTCGATAACTCTCATGGTTCGCAAGATATTTAAATTGTTTATTTTCACTCATCGCCATAATTTACAACCCAGTGGATGAAGGGCCTCTGTAAAATTAGTTTTGCCCTAGCTGTCTTAGTTCTCGAGATATCCTAAATTTACAATATCGACTATGTGTCATTGAACACAGCATGTGTTAATAAACAAAATGTTTATGTTCGTCAAAATTTATCTTGACAAATTCCGGGACTTTTCGGAACTTTTTCAACTTCCCGGTGGTAGTTACTGCTGTTAGTATGATTCCTTATGTTATGAGTTAATTATTATTACCCAATGTCTTTATTAATTAATTCTACATTATTATAATAGTTTCTATAATTTACGTTTTTATAATTCTGCCATAATAATTACATTCTGCTTTGTTATTGTAACCGCATATATATTTATCGATCTGTATAATAGTTAAACAATTAGCATTATTAGCGTTTTGTAAATTAGTTCAGTAATCTTAAATGTACAGTTAACCTTTTAATTAATATTTAGGTAATTTAGGCAAAATGTAAAATATTCTGTAATATTTGTGCGCGAAGTGTTCCCACGGCAAAGTTCGCTTGTGAGGGGCCAGGGTCACTGGCTTGGCCGGGCAGACGGCCCGAAGTAGAGATAAGGCAC
>NW_018023503.1:0-1544 GCF_002006095.1 Pseudomyrmex gracilis | reverse complement strand
ACGTCATTAACATGACGTCATTTTTGACAAGACAAACTCACGTCGTCATTACGTTAATATCACGTCATAAACTAACGTCGAACTGGTCAAAAACTGACTTTATATTAACGTCATTATAACGTCAGCTGGTTGCCTGGGTACATGGTGCTCGCGAAATTTACCGATATATTGACCGGTAGAAGAGTGCTAGAAGTGCCACTTTGCCTACATTGATTTTATCGCGGAACACACCGACGATTTTTATACGCTCCAAGACCCCGCGGTGTACATATTTGACGGCCTTTTGATTTAATTCGGAACAGAAGATCCTATCCCACCTTCCGGTCATATCTTCATCCTCCGCCCCGGTAAAGCCCCAGGGTTGACCAAAAAGGGAGGACGTACGTCCGGCAGGTGTAAACGGCCGCAAGACCGTGACCCGGCCTCTGGCCGTAACATACGGACAAAAATTTTGGTGGCAGCGGTCGGGATAACGCTGAAGATATCCGGGAGAAGGTCGGCCAAAATCCAGAGGGTTAATCACTATGTCACGCACAGATTCAGTAGAGGAATTGACAATTGCAGCCGCCCAGGAGTACGAGCGGCAGTTAATATTAAGTTTTTTTCATGGAAGTCAGGATGAGATAATAATAAGTCTCTGTCAACCAAGCTGTAGATTGTACCTTTCTTGTGACACATAAGGTGATGTGACAAAAAGGAAAGATATCTACCGGAAGAAGTTTTTTTATGGTGCCAGTCTATTTTTAGAAAACTATCAGAAACGTGAATTGATAAATGTAACAAATTTATGTTACGATTATCCTCTAGTTCAACGGTAAATTGAAGTCTACTGTGAAAGGAGTTAAAAACTTTATTAATTTCGTCAATTGATTTTGAAGGAGCTTCTAAAATAATATCGTCAACATATCGATAGAAAAATGGAATTTTAAAATTTATTAAATTTAACGCTTTGTTTTCGATATCTTGTAAAACAATATTTGCAATTACCGGCGATAAAGGTGAACCCATAAGGGTACCGAAAGTCTGTTTATAAATAATATTGTCAAAACTAAAATAGGTTGACGAAAGGACAAATGAAACGGCGATTATGAATTCATTAAGTGGGATCAATGTGTTGTTTTTAATATAATTCCATCTGTTCTTAATTCCGTCAATAGCTAAGTCAATTGGGACGTTCGTAAACAATGAAACAACATTGAGTGACATTAGGATATCGGAGTCATTGAGTTTAAAAGAAGAAAGTTTTTTGTATAATTTAAAACTATTATCAATATTACTGTTTGATGCAGGAATGCTATTAAAGATTAACTTATGTAGAAACTTGGCAAACGCATAAAGATGGCTGTTGACAGAGGATATAATAATTCTGAGAGGAGAATTCAATTCATGCGTTTTTGGAAGGCCGTATGCTTTGGGTAATAATTTGTCACTCGATCTTAAACAAAACAACTTACGTTGATTGATGTATCCTTTATTGCACCAACGTTTCAACAAAGCGTTCAAATCAGATTCCATCTTCTTGACTGGGTTACGAGTCACAATTT
>NW_018023502.1:12201-18300 GCF_002006095.1 Pseudomyrmex gracilis | reverse complement strand
TATATTCTCTATATATTTGTATATGTAGATTCAAATTATATAAAATATTAATATATATAGATATATATTTGCAAGTTCTTTCTCACATTAATCTTTTTTCTTTTGTAAGTACTTTGATTGAGATCTATGAGAACAATGTCAGGTAATCATTTTTTNTCTATTATTTCTCTATTAATACTCTACAAAATTCGAAATTGAACTATAAGTTTNATTAAATGTTTTTTCTTTTTAATTCACAAATGATTCGTTCCGTGGTTTTCATTGTAACATTTTCTATTTACAATTGAGATATCATGGGATAAATAACGTGGAAAAATAAATGATAATTAATTATTAGATAAACTGTCCGATATTTTATCTGAAAGTGGAACAACTCCAACTCTGTATATCTTGAGAAAGCGCATTTCACGTTATCATACGCGACAAGTCTGTACCGACTTGTATACCGACGTGTACATAGCACGAAATAGAACCATGTCCACCGCACATAGCACGAAATAGAACCATGTCCACCGCACATAGCACGAAATAGAACCATGTCCACAGCACATAGCACGGAATAAAACCATGTCCATGCGTGGACATAGCCATACGTATCGACAAGTCGCTCGTGGACATGTCTGCGTAGTTCCAATGTGCACCACCCGTGGACATTTGCTAGTGTACGGGGCGATTTTGCTATGACAGAAACTCTTATGGCCGTGGCCGCTCTCAGGCTTCTCTCTGGTTACACAGTGTCCATTAGTGTGAGTGAGACACACTGATATGCTCTTTCTCACATTAATGGACACTGTGTTACACAGTGGTCTAGTTTCCACCGAAATCCTCAATTCGGTTCCACTCCGGTACAGATCAAATTTAGTGTTCCGTTTCCATTGGAAGTAGAATAGAAGTAAGAAAAATTAATATTTCAGTAGAGCCAATTTAAAACTCGTTTGTGTAAATATAAACAGACATAACCTGAAAAGAATATAATCCGAGAAACTTCTAATTGACTCCGCGGAAATGATTCAATCATATATTGTATCTTTTTATTTTCAACTTGCATCGACTTCTTAACAAGACCCGACATAATGCAGACATAATGAAAAATAGAGGTTGGCATTATTTAGTTTCAAACGTTTCCACCGATTAAAATTGTATGTCAATTTGCTGCCACTCCGGTAAAACTTATAGATCGAAGCAAAAGTGAATTGAGNGCAATTTGACGTGTTTCCATCGACTTAAATTTGATTCAACGCCGCAGTAGGTGTGAATTAATGTTTCGGTGGAAACTAGACCAGTGTCGCCTGTGTACGTAGTTGGAAAGTACCCAAAGTTATCGAAAACTTATCTAGAAGTGAAAAAATTGGTTGTAAACCAACCTTGTTTCTTACAGACTGGCTTTTGTTCTTCTCTTCATGCGCCATATAAGTAAAGAAGTAGAAGAACCTTGTTTCTTGCTGTAGACAACTTTAAGTAAGTTCAATACTCTTTTTGACATAGTGGCGGACTTTCTTTCAAAGTTTCAAAAGCAGTAAAAAATCCAAATCAACAAACTTGTAAATTATGAATTTGAACTTAAGTCAACTGATTGATTAATTTGAGAATCGCTCAATATTGTGAGTTAATCACTCGATTTAATTTACATCAAAGGTGACCAAACTAATTGTTTGATAACATGGTGCTTTAACTAAAAACCTTTTTTAAAGTTTATCAATATTTATTTTTTGTTAAAAATATCTTTGGTTTTATGTGATTATAAAAAGCGTATAGATTATATTAATATTTGTATATTTACATTTATGTTTGATGATATTTTTTAAACATATAATATTATTTTACAGGTTTGAGATTCATACACTTTTGTTTTCTATTCAGGAGATTTTGACTTAATTAGCATATAAAGTTGAAAACAAAAATGATACAGGCAAATGAAAGTGATATTTTAAGGATAGGCAAGGTTTTGAATGATCCTACTAGACCGCTGAAGGAAAGATTCCGTGCTCTATTTACTCTAAAAAACATTGGCGGTCTTATTGCAATAGATCAAATTCGTGCTTGCTTCGAAGATTCGTCAGCATTGTTGAAGCATGAACTTGCATATTGCTTAGGTCAGATGCAAGATCCTGCTGCTATTGATATTTTAACCAGCGTCCTTGAAGATTTGTCACAGGAACCAATGGTACGTCATGAAGCAGGTATGTGTTCTATAAAAGTCCTCTGTCTAATTTTCAACAGTCAAAACAAAATAGACATTAAACATTTATATATTCTCTCATTAGGAGAAGCACTGGGTGCTATTGGTGAATTAAGTGTAATTCCATTGTTAGAAAAATACTGTAAAGATCCAATACCTGAAGTAGCAGAGACTTGTGAGTTAGCGATGAGTCGATTGAGATGGCTGCAGTCTACAAAAAATACAAAGAATTTGCAAAACAATTTATTTCTAACTATTGATCCCGCACCACCAACAGAAATAACAGATGTAAATATTTTAAGGGAAATTTTATTGAATGAAAAGAAGTCATTGTTTGATAGATATAGAGCAATGTTTTCTCTAAGAAATTTAGGCACTGCAGATAGCATTCTTGCTCTTGTCGAAGGCTTAAGAGCTGGCAGTGCTTTGTTCAGACACGAAATAGCATTTGTGCTAGGACAACTTCAAGAAAAGATATCTGTGCCAGGATTACAAGCATCATTGGAAAATACAGAAGAAAATGAGATGGTCAGGCACGAGTGTGCAGAGGCATTAGGCTCCATCGCCACTCCCGAATGCTACGAGATATTGCACAAGTATCTCAATGACAGTAAAAGAGTCGTCCGCGAAAGTTGCATCATTGCTCTGGACATGTGTGATTACGAAAACAGTTCGGAGTTCCAATACGCTGACACATTGGCCAAGATCGCTGCATAGAATTATATCTTTGTATGACACGTATATATTGTAATATTATATATTTATTGTTTTCTTAACAAAAGAATGGCATAATAAAAATTATTACTGATAGTTATTCCATACAGCACCGACATATTGCAGTAATATTGTATAATTTTACAGTGAAACATTTGTAATATTGCGTAATAGTTGCAAAATATTTCTGCAATGTTATTGCAGGCTTACGGCAACGTTGAAATGTCTGCCTTCAAAAATATTACAATGCAAGACTACAATAATGTTACAGTGCAATGTATTTGTAATATTCAAACATTGCACAAATATGCAAAATGTTTCAAATTTAATAGATAAAATTTAACAATATATAGACATCGGAGAGAGATGAAAACAGACTTGTTGCTAAATTGTAAGTTTATAATTTTTTTGCACTCGAAACTCAATCATATCTGATCAAATGTAAAAAGATTTATGAATTAACGCAAGTGCATGAGTTTGTTTTCATGTCTTAGATATCTATATATTTTTAAAAAGTTTATTTATTAAAAGTTGAAGTATCTTGCATATTTAAAAAATATGAATAAATTGTTGGTTTTATATAGAAATACATGAACAGTTGTTGGTTTTATATAAAAATTAGTAAACAATTTTCTTTTGTCCAGTTACTATTGCTATTTTATTTTATTATATATATTGCAGAGTTTACTTTTACATCCCAAGGGCTGCGTTCAGAAATTCAACTCTGGGTTAAAAAGTTACTCGCTGCCGTTCAGAAATTAACTTGGGTTAGCCAAAATTAACACACTAGTGGCGTTCGAAAATATCGAGTAATCACATTAGAGTTAACTCTAAGAGTATTTTTTTAACCTTTGGATTTTCTGTGGTTAATAAATAACCCGTACTATGGTTGCGTTCCGATTATCACTCCCAGTATTAAAAATGTATATTTCACATCACATGTGTTATAGATTTCGAGTTCTGGTAATGAATATCGGAACGCAGCCTATTTTGGCGCAAAGTGACGAAGCAATAAAAACAGATTATAATGGAAAACATTAAAACTGTTGCATGTGTCGAGCCAATTGCGGGACGTCACGCAACATATGTAACAGTAATTTATGATTACATGTTACAAGTGTTACTATCAAAAATATCTGATTTTTCCGATTCTGATCTGCCATTGTTATTTACTCTATTCTTCGTTCGGAAAGTCACTTCCTAAATGCTACTCTGAGTAGAGTTTTATGTTTTACCACGTTCAACTCTACTCTACCCGACGAGTAAATTTCTGAACGCAGCCAAGGAGAACAAAAAGTCACAAAAAAGTCAAAATGACGTCACTTTGACCTCAAAAGATCATTACTTTGTCAAAGAGTCAGAGTAGTAAAGTCAAAATGACATCATAATGACCTTTGTGCAATAACTTCTTTAAAATGAAAAGTTTGTGCGCTTTTTTGTATCATTATCTCATTCATCATCTTTTGCATCCTTACAGTCTTTCATCTTCTTCTTCTTTGCTTCTATGGCGCACGCCCCTGCACGTGAGGAGCAAAAGCCAGTCTGAGGCCGACGTCCCATTGAGCGGAAATCTATAGCGGAACGGAATGTGCGGAACCAGCTCGACCAATCGTAACCACAGAAAAAGCGAAGGAAAGAAAACGGAATGGCTATGATTGGTCGAGCTGGTTCCGCACATTCCGTTCCGCTATAGATTTCCGCTCAATGGGACATCGCCCTGAGACTTTTCTTACAGTCTTTCAATTTGGTCTGACTAAGACTAAAAACCGTGCGTGAGATCTTTTACAGTCTTCATTGCGTCCGTTTTTCTCTCTTTTTCTTTTTCTTTTGTGTGATCGAGGTTGTCAACGCGATAAGCTCTCCAGTGGAAGCTCGGTAGTTTAGCGAGTCATTACACTCGCAAATTAAGGTAATTTACGAGTTAGACGTTCAAAATTCAAAGTCCCCATTCAAATATTTCCGGAATAACGGTACAAAACTATGATTGGAGGGTTTTTGGCGTGTTAAGAGCGCTCTGGTAGTAAGTTCTAAAGCCTGTTCTACATTAAGCAAGACGCAAACGCAAGTAGCAGGTCTCGCGGAATTGACCAATCACGTTGGCTGATTTACTGATTTGATCAATGTGATTGGTCAATTCCGCAAGACCACAGACTTTTATAGTATACTAGACCGCTAGCTTCTTATGTACGGCTGACTACAAAATCTATGTACTTAAGTCGTCATGGAGAGGGAAGATGGGGGTACTGAAGAATGCAAGATGGCCGTCATGTTTGACAGCTGATTGAGTTGTAAGGTTTTTTTCTTTGTCTGCCTTATTTTGGCAGCCAAAAACATAACAATATTTTGGCATATTGGTTTTCGTTTCTTTTAATGTGTGCTTTATGCCGTCAACCGCCATATAACCTTTACTATGCTGAACTGCTGAATTGCTATCTGCGCATGCATCGTNGCGCACGTACATAAGTATATAGACAATGATTGGATGAACTCTCCTTATCGTCAAAATCAACCAATGAAACCCGCATTCCACAGTACCCCCATTGTACATAGATTTTGTAGCCATTATCTACGCTGAAATCACGCGAGTTAGCGGTCTAGTGTAGTATATAGAAGTCTGTGCGCAAGACCTGCGACTTGCGACCCGTATCTGCGTCTTAAGGGCCGTCTACAATAGAGAGTTGTAGGCCGTAATAGTAAGAAATTGACCAATCACAGACAAAGTACAGAAGAATAATCGATTGTGATTGGTCAATTTCTTACTGTTACGGCCTACAACTCTCCATTGTAGACGGCCCTTTATGTAGATAGGTCTTTATATAGAACGGTCTTAAGAGCATTGCACGTGACAAAAGTTTAGTCGTAATCGTAAGGTCGTAAGTAAATCAACCAATCACAGGCCAATATTCTAGCTAATACTGGTCTGTAGTTGGTTAAATTGTTTACGACTTTAAGAGCCGTCTACAATGGAGAGTTGTAGGCCGTAACAGTAAGAAATTGACAAATCACAATCGATTATTCTTCTGTACTTTGTCTGTGATTGGTCAATTTCTTAATATTACGGCCTACAACCAGAGAGAAACCTGAGAGCGGCCATCCTATTGTAATTTTTTACGACGGTTTCAGCCGCTGGTTTTAGCCGTATTTCCACAAAAGTGGAACTCAAAGGCCGTTCTACATTAAACGCAAGTAGCAGATCTCGTGGAATT
>NW_018023502.1:3033-7391 GCF_002006095.1 Pseudomyrmex gracilis | reverse complement strand
TCTTTTAGTGAGTCATAGGTTCATGCAACGGACGACGAAGGAATTTAGGGAGAGAGTTTGTAAGGAGAGGAAGTTTATCGGGCTGTGTTTATTAGCGTAAGATTTCGGCGGGTCGTATGTGTCAACAAAGGAAGTAGACAAAATCGTAACTTGAGCGGCGAGGGATCGCGGCACGTAACAGAGCCTCAATATTTTTAACCTCAATTTTTGTGTGGCCATTTGATGATATGCTTGTGATTTGCATTGAAAAATGATTCGAAACTGGATACACGCTACCTCAGTCAAAGAGGTCAATAGGCGTCTTCGAAATGAAGAAGTCAGGCAGGCCATTTTAGCTGTTGATGCTGAAGAACATGCAGAGAATGAGAGAGTTGATGTTGAACTTGAGCAAGCAGTGGATGATGTGGTTCACGCCAACAATGATAAAAACATTAATGACGAACAGAAAGACTATGATCAGAATGATGATCATGGTGTCAGAGAACTAGATGAGCAAGATAAACTTCTTTATGAAGATGTGGACATCATCCAGTCTGAAGATAAAGGCAGCACAGATTTTAATGAGAATTTTGTTATTATACATCAAATTGATAATCAGGAAGTTAGGGATGTTGATGAGTATCTTTTTAATTTCTTGAAACAATGGGCCATGCGAGGTGTCTCACTTAGGAAAGTCGATGAACTTCTTGTTGGATTAAAGCGTCTACATGGTTCATTGCCCAAATGTTACAAGACTTTATTGCATACTTCTCGACGAGTAGATGTTCAACCAGTGGGGGAAGGACTCATGTGGTACAAGGGCATCACTACCTGTTTAAATGAAAGGGTGACAGATGATTACTTGCTCAAACACAAGAAAATAATAATAGATATAAACATTGATGGTTTACAGTTATTTAAAAGTACTGACGATCACTTCTGGCCTATTTTGGGGTATTTTAAAGATGAAGCAGATCCTTTTATCATAGGTATTTGGCATGGTGTAGAGAAACCTGAAAGTGTTGATGAATATCTGGAAGATTTTGTTCAAGAAGTTGATGTGTTGGCTCAGAATGGATATAACTTTCATGGAGCCATATTTCCCTTCAAGATCAGAAATTATATTCTTGATGCCATAGCTAGGCAGTATATTAAGTGCGTTATGAATCACAATAGCAGATATGGATGCGACAAATGCACAGTTGCTGGACATCGGTTTAAAAATCGACAAGTTTTTTTAGATCTCAATGCTCCCCTTCGCACTGATGAATCTTTCTTAAGAAGAGAACAGCCTGATTATCATGATGGAGTTTCGCCTTTAGAAAAAATGAGAAGTAACAACAATCGGATGATTTCACAATTTCGATTAGATTCAATGCACCTTCTTTTTGAAGGTGCATTTAAAAGATGGGTTCAGTATCTTTTTGGTCTGCAAGCTCTAACCAATGGCAGAATTTCAGTGCAAGTTGGTTCAACATATGTTCTGACATGATTGAAATAGCTCCCTGGGTTCCAATGGAATTCAGTAGAAGGCCCAGAACATTCTATTACCAAGCAAAGTTCAAAGCTACTGAGTGGAGGCGAATACTTCTGTACGATGGAGTACGCATTTTCAAACACCGACTTCATGATAATACGTACAAGAATTTTCTATTGATCCATTGTGCTTCATACATTCTTTCACATTTCCTACATTAGTGAAAAATTATGAGTGGATTGTCATAGCTGATAACATGTATCGTGAATTTATAAGGCACTCTACTGAGGTATTTGATGAGTCATTTGTATCTTACAATGTTCACTGTCTTAGCCACATGGCTGCTGAATGTGAAGACAATGGGACTATCATGGATTTCAGTGCTTTTAAATATGAATCTTTTCTGAGTGTAATCAAACATTGTTTGAGATCAACTTACAAGCCTCTTCAACAGCTTGCTAACAGGGATTTTGAAACAAAAGGTTTCTTGAAGACAAACTCAAGAAAAATTAATCCTAATAATGTTATTTTAAATAAACAAGTTTATAGAGATATACCTGAAATTCCTGGCAATTATTATGCTCAAATTTCTTTCAAAAGTATAACTCTTATGGCAGATGAAGCTAATTGCTGCTTCTCCACAAAAAATGGAGATATAGTTGTTTTTAAAAAAGCTATTGAAACAGTTGATGGGAGTATATTGTTGGTTGGTCACAAATTTCTTTTAAAATCAGATTATTATAACTATCCTCTTCCATCATCATCTCTTGGAGTGTTTGAAGTGTCACATTTAGATCCAGTAAGAAGTATTTATTCCCAGCGAGATTTTTTTCGTAAATTGGTTATTTTTCCTGATGGTGATACTTTTCTTTGTATCCCTCTTGTTCATAGTGGCCCTCAGTAAATTTTGGGTAATGTAATGTTTTCTTTGTCATAGTTTTTCAGTTGCAATTTATCTTATTCTTGGTTGATTTTTTTTTCTTTTTTTTCAGTATTCTGTGGTGGAGTTTATACCGAGTGTTGAAGATAATAATAAAAAGGATACTTTTGTAGAAGTTGTCTCTACAAAATGGATCAGTGATATGGAGCATTGTTATTATCCACCATCTTCTCTGAAAGCTAAGCTCCCGAAGTTAGTCATGAGTCTAGCCGACTATGACAGTGCTACTTGGGAATTTCTACCAATTCACTTCCATCACAGTTATGGTAAAGTATTTTCTTCAAACACAATTTTGCTGTCATGTAAATGATAATTTCATCTTTGTCATGTGATCTTTTTTGCAGCTATTTACAATGTGGCACGAAAGGCAAGAAACAAAGCTGTGGAAGAGGATAAAGTTGCAGGAACGGATGTTGATACTGACTATAGTAAACCTCGAAACAGGAAACGACCTAATCGATTCTTTTCTAGTTCTGAATCTGAGGATGAAACAGATAAAAAGGTATCTACCCAGCAAACAATTTGGTTGCGAGATGTCGCAGTTTTGTCGCCAACCGCCGGCGAAATTAGTAGACCAAGTCCATATCCATCTGTGTCCTCAGTAGGATATGGTTTGGCGACCATATCTGTCAAACATGTGAGATGTCAAAATGAGACCAAAATCATAACAAGTCTGCCACTAGCAAAGCAAAGCCAAAGTGACGCACCAAATCCAGAACAGATTTGGTGATCGTTTGTTGGCGCCAAAATCGCGNCGACAGATTGCTACCAAACGCAGATCAGATCTGTTCCCTAGAATCCAAGTGGAATTACTACAAAAAAAAGAAAATCAGTGGTATATCGCCTTATCGGAAAGGAATTAATTCGAGATTTTACTGGAATTAATTTCTAGAAGCCTGATTCAGCTCGTTGATCAACCGATGAACTCCATTGAAAAAGACCGAATCTGAAAAAATCCTAAAATGTGATAGCGGGATTTGAACTCGAGACCTCCACCATATTCGCAGCCCTTGCACTCAGTCCGCGAGACCACTTGTGTTCCTCGCTAACATATAATTATTTTTATGTATTTATTCTCAAGCTATCCTACATTTCATTNATTTATTTTAATTATTATTTTACTAAAAATGTTGCAATGCAATGTACCTGCAACAATAAATAAAAATAAAATCAATATATAAGGCCTTAAAAAATATTGCGTTTTTTTCGCAATATTTTAAAATTAGTTAGGGGGGTATCCGGGGTCTGTCATATGTGAGATGCAAATCCAGCATCCCGTATGAATTTAAGAATTGAGTTTTCAACTCAAAAAAACACTCACTTGTAAAAATTTACAAGTTGAATACGTTACATGTGTATATACAGGGTGTTCCAGAATTGGTTTAACATCTCTCGTAGACAGGTAGAAAGAATAAAACTGAGGTGAAAAGTCCTATACCCTTTTGCTAGATTCGCAATAGTTACCGAGATTTTAATTAACAAAGATCCGCGAATAAGCGTGCATCGGGCTGTCTTACGCGCATAGGACACCCCGGCGCGCTTCACACAATTACATTTTAATATGTATATGTTATAGTATATGCTGTTATATTAGCTCCTCCTATATGTCGCTATGGGTAACACCGTTAACGCGCGAAGCGCGGCGGGCAGTCTTGCGCGCGTAAGACAGCCCGATGCATGCTTATTCGCGGATCTTTGTTAATTAAAATCTCAGTAACTATTGCGAATCTAGCAAAATAGTATAGGACTTTTCGACTCAGTTTTATTCCTTCTTCCTGCCTACGAGAGATGTTAAACCAATTCTGGGACACCCTGTATATATACACGTACAGTTTCCGCTCAAACATCCTGCGAATGGCTCGTAAAGCCTTATATATTGGTTTAATTTTCAACGAGTATCAAAATTGAATAAATAAAAATACTTTTCTTATTATTCTTAAATATAATTTAAAGTACATTTTT
>NW_018023502.1:0-2368 GCF_002006095.1 Pseudomyrmex gracilis | reverse complement strand
CACAGTATTGCTAAAGCAGATTTGCTTGCTATCGACCATCTATTTGTTATCAATTTCACTAACATATATGGAATCATTTTGGCCGCAATAGTCTCATGTATGTGCCAACAGAGTTGTTGCGTTTTTTGTCTCTATGTGCTAACAGTTTTGCCAGCACCAAAGCATGTTTCCGTACTGTAGCGTTTCTGCACACAGTTTCTGTTGCCAAAGTCTGCGAAGTCAGAAAAAATTGTTTGCTGGGTACTAAGAAGACTACAAAAAGAGTTGGAAGTTCTAAAGACATTCCAGCACCTATTCCTACTCTGTCCAGTAAGTTAAAGAAGCTTTTCTGCTTGAAAGTGCTCAAGCAAAGGCAGCAGCCAAAAAGAAGCAAAAAACTTCTGCTGTCTCAGCGGTATTGGTCAAATCGCCTACAAAAAACCAATCAAAACATGTTTGTTGTAATTTTTCTACTGAGAAGTCTTTCAATAATAGTTAGTGTTTTTAATCATTGAAATTTTAGTGCAAATTACGTGCAGAATTTCTTTCTTATTTTGTGAATATCATCCATGGTTGACTTTCTAAAACAGCGATTAACAAGGACATTAATGAAAATGTGATGCGTGAAGCAATGGCCTCGCCGTCAAAACGGCCCTGGACAGTTACTGCAAAAAATGATGACATGGAAACTGATCAGAGATCTGCTTTTGACCTAAGTGAAGAAGAACAAATTGACAATGATGATTATTTTACTCTACCTGTTTCAACTTCACCCCAGCAAGATTTAGAATATAATTTCAGAATTGAATATTCTGGCAAACAATCATCATCATCTTTTCCTTTAAATAAACGTACGTATTTTGCTAAGTTTTCTCTGACTTATCCATGCATTACTTTTTGAAAAACTTTATTTTGTTACATGTAATAGACTCATCAGCATATAGCTGCACCACATCAGAACCATCACAAGCAAAAAGTCTATCTGGAGGTATGTTTTTTGTACTATGAGCAGCTAAGGCTTTACATGAGAAATGAATTCTTTTGTTGAATTCTACGTATTGTTGTTATTATTTGTAGCATTTCCATCACAAGCAAGCAGTTCTAAAGCTTCAAAGAAATTGCATGATAACCCTGGTGTTCATGAATCAGTAAAAGAGATAGTACGTGAAAGTCAGTCATGTCAGTCCATGCCCGAGCAGAAGACATCAGATTTTTTTAAAGACCCAGAAACGACTAGCAGTAAGTTCAAATCATCTCTGAGTATTTTTATGAATAAAATAATTTAGAAGTATGTTAATGTGTTTATCTTTGACAGAAAACCAAATGCATCTTAATCTCCTTCAAGAGCTTCATAGAAAAGTGGATTGGCTTAGTATCAATATGAGCCGAATATTAGACGAGCTATTTCCTGATGAGTCTAGGTTTGACCGTCCACAAGGATTTCCTTCTTTACCTTTAAACACAGAGAATGATTTGGCAGAATTTGAATCTTATTTAAAGAATGAACCAATTTTCAATAATATGGTGAATCTTACTTATTCTGTTGTTACTCTATTATTGTTTTTTTGACATAAAACATTTTTAAATTATTTGTTATACATTTCAGATGAAGTATCTTGGAAAAAAGGGAAAAGGCGAGACAGCCTCATCTTTTACGTATTCCATTCTGGCCGTCCTCATCTCCAACCAACTTGCTCGCATAATAAGCTGGAAGGGCACAGGTGGAGTCAAGCTCAGCTTTGAAAAATCAACAACTAAGAAACTGGTAGAATGTACGTACGTATGAAAATACAACTATTATTATTTGTTTTTAAGATTTTGTATTATTTACTTATTTTTTCAAAAAGACTTCATCAACTGACTTGAACTATGTTTTTACTTTTAAGATGTATGCTTAAAGAAGTTTGGTGAGCTGCCAGTTCATGTTTTTGAAGATAAGATGAAAAGATGGTTTAACATCTCAATGCAACGTTCTTAAAGTCTTGATTTTAAATGTGATTTTTTGTGTAAGGCTGTGGTTTTTTGTTTGAATTTTTTTAGTGCTTCAAGTTATTAATGCTTTCAAATGTAAGCATGAATAACTTCAAGAAAAAGGCTGTGTATTAAAATTTTAATTAATGTAAAATTTTAAGACTTATACACATGCTTGTGTTAAGTTGATCTTTAAAATCAACTTTACACAATTGTGTACTTTACACAAATTAGCGTCTTTATATGACATTGTTCTGCATTATTTTTTCATATTTGCTTGTATTCTACATATGTTTAGTACTTCTCTGTTCTAAGGACAATTCATTTCATAGAGCTAAAAATAATCTTTGACTTTGTTTTTATTTTTTGATTATGTGCAATTTATGTGTTCTGTTTTCAACAACTGTAGTGTCATGAG
>NW_018023501.1:0-11916 GCF_002006095.1 Pseudomyrmex gracilis | reverse complement strand
CGATTCAATATTAAATGAGGTATTTCGTTCTTAAGTTTACGGAAAACGCCATTGTTAACGCCTAATAAAATATAACATAAATATACATAAAATTAAATAATAAAATATATTTTTAAATTATATAAATTTAATTTTATAAAGTATAAAAAAGATACCTATCATAACAGATGCATTATCTGTTCCAAGACCGTGCATTTTCTGAATAGAAAGATCATATTCTGTAATCCCTTGTAAGTGGTACTGGCGTGTCTGTAATTTTGATGTGGGTCCCTGGACACTGCAGCGTAAGTGGCAACGAAAAAGCAGATAAATACGCTAAACTCTCTCTGACCCTCGCTGAACCTCACTCAGAAGGTGAACTGGATGTCTCCTCGCTGTTCCTCACCCTTCGGTTAGATGTGTTGGACATGGCCAGAAGACATCTACTTGAGGAGGCAACCGTCAAGGGAGCCGCGTACTTTCAGAGAAAGCCCTGGGGTAAACCTTGGTTTAACAAAACAAAGAAAAAGAAAATGCTACCCCGTTCTTTAGTCACACTTGTGTTTAGAGTGCGCTCATATCATACGGTAGTCAATTCACACTTAAAGAAAAAAGGCATTGTGGCCTCTTCGGAGTGCCCATGTGGTTATCTAACACAAGACGTTAACCACGGTTTCTTTCAATGCCCTAAGTACACAGCTCAATCTGATAAACTAGTAATTGACCTATATCAACTAGTAATTGACCTATAATGGCTTCAGCCCTCCCTACTGTGTAGAGGAGGTTGCCTTCTTCAAATGCTTTCGCGCCATGTATGCCTTCCAGTCGTTTGTCAATTCTACCAACGTCAATATATAATCCTCTCCTACAGATATTATAACCACTCCACATTTTTATTACACCTGCTCTTTTTACCCTTTCCTTAGAAATGTAGCACCTGAAATAAAATTCCCAGTATCATGCTTTTAATTAACTCGTCTCAGACTGGCTTTTGCTCCTCACGTGCAGGAGCGTGCGCCATAGAAGCAAAGAAGAAGAAGAGAGATATAGAAAACGACGCGTTTACTGTTGCGTCACACCACAGCCCGACCGTATCCATGGGCCAGGACGTAACACTACATATCTGTAACCTTTTCGCTCCGGGACTGGTCCATATATGGACCAGCAAGAAAAGCGAACGTAATAGATGTTTATAAGGTCAATTTAATGCACTAAATTTAGGAAAAAAATCCTGGTTACTTCTTTGACCTTCAAAATTAACTTTGAAGGAGGGGGTAGCAGGTTATTATTAACTTTTTCAGCTAAAATGCGAGGTCAATTTTAAAGGAAAAATCCCCGGAGCGAAAAGGTTAAAAGCAGTCGACTGGAACGCCTTCCAACAGTCTTGTGTTCAGTTTTCTCAAGAATACTCTTCAAATATGGATAAAATTGTTGCGGAAAACGGTGTAGACGCCACGTATAATCACCTTACTCGGTTGATCTTAGACAGTTTTGTCGCGTCTGGCGCTAAGGTCCTCTCGCCCCTCCCAAAAGCCGCCTACACCTTGGGATGACACATGCTCTCGTGAAATCCAAAAAAAGAGGAAAGCGTTTACCATTTTCAGAAACCACCCTGCCTTGCCAATCTGTCGTCTTACATCAAAATCTCCAAGGAAATGTCACGATTTCTACGTACAAAGAAAAGGAAAACCTTTCGGTCCTTCTGTAGCACCTTGCATGCACGCTCAGATGTTGGCTCAGTCTGGAGCACTGTTAAAGCCTTTTCCCATGCTAGGAACTACTCGCGTTCTGATAACAATAGGAATAATATAGATATGAACGGTTCCTATGCTACGTTTGATAAAATTGCTCTTTCATGTCAAACCCCAGTACCTGATCACGCCAAGCTCTTGGAGTGTGTCTCAGCTGGGGCACGCTCAGTGGGTAGTTCTGTGCTCTCTGCGCGTGTCAGCTTAAAAGAATATCTTTCTGTAGCTGACTCTGTTAAAATCAAGTCGGCTCCTGGCCCAGATCTTCTTTCCAACGAAGTCATTTCCCACTTTTCATTTGTGTTACACTCCTGCTTCTGCAAGTTGTTTAACATTATGTTGGAGTCTGGGGTATATCCTGCTCAGTGGCAAAACTACTTTGTAGTGTTTATCCCCAAACCGGGAAAGAAAGAAACGTACCGCCCTATTTCTCTTGCCAACAACTTGCTTAAGTTATTGGAAAAGATAGTTCAAAGACGCATGGAGTGATGGTCCGAACACAACAACTTAGTTGCTCCCTATCAGTTTGGGTTTCGACGTGGCTTGTTTTGCATAGACAACTTGGCTATTTTCATATCTCATGTAAAACTTGCTAATAATAATCGTCAGTTAACAGGCGCAGCTTTCTTAGATATCGAAGGGGCATTTGATAACGTGGTCCCTGAGATGTTACTCTCTATATTACGCAAACTGGGTTTTCCCGAGTCTATTGTCAACTTCGTGTCTTCTGTTGTTTCGTCTAGAAAGAGGGTTATATCTCCGGTGTTCACGTACAGTCTAGAACTACTACCAGGAGTGTACCACAAGGCTCGGTCCTTAGTCCCTTGCTGTTCAACCTGTACTTGTCTTTTTTGGAAATGTGCTTATCCTTTTCAGTCAAATTACTAATGTATGCTGACGACCTTGTCGTGTTCTGTTCTCATTCCTTTATCACTTATGTTGCTCAGCAACCGAATGTTGCGCTTACTAATGTTAGCTCACATTCGGAGGAACTGAGATTAAAACTTTCAGAAAAGTTTTCGGTGTCTTTCTTCTCGCTGAACAGCTTTTGTAACACCAAGTGGTTAATTAAAAAGCATAAAGTCAAGATTTCTCTTCACAACGTCGTCATCCCAATCGTCTGGTGCGTCAGATTTTTGGGCGTAATCTTTGATTACTCGTTGCGATGGAAAAAACATGTAGCAGAAATTAGGAAGCGCGTTCTTCCACGGATCAATATACTCAAAGCCATTGCGGGCATCAAATGGGGGGTCCACCCTAGTGTTCACTCCACGGCCTATAAAGGTCTAGTTCGCTCCGTGTTGGACTGGGGCTGTCAAGTGGTATCTCCTCTTTCTCAGACTGAGTGTCTTGTGTTAGATAAACTTCAGTTTGCTTGTATTCGCATAATTTGTGGCCTTATGAGGTCCACTCCTACTAATGTGCTGCTAGATCTGGTTAACAAACAGCCCCTGGTTTGTAGACGTAGGTTTTTGACCCGCAAGTATTTGTGTCGCGTGGCTTCTCGTACGGAACACCAACTGGGTTTAATGGTGCGAGAAAATCTTCCTTCGTGGAGCCCTATATATGAAGCCAACAGTTTTGATCTGTTCAACATCTTCAATCACTTTTCGACTGCAATCCAGCAAGTAGAAGTGCTCACTCTATTTGGCTTACTATCCTTTCCTTTCTTTGTCAGGTTTTACAAGTGTTGCGTTGATCTTAGTTCAGGCGCTAAGTTTCGTTTTGCACACTCACCTCAACTGGAGTTGAGTAGATTCCTAGATAGTAGGGGTGCCTCACATATCTTCTACACTGACGGCTCCATGATTCCTTCTGTCGGGGATCACCCCGCTCGGGTGGGTTTTTTGGTGGTCTCTGAGTACCCAGATCTGGTATATTTCACCAGACTTAAGAATCATTCTACTATTTTCGATGCTGAAGCGCAAGGCATTCTTGTGTGCTCTTGAATACATAAGGGATTTCGCGTTTAGTTTGTCGGTTGTAGCTTCCGACTCCATGAGTGTTCTGAGTTGTCTCATGTCCTCTGACCCTCGGGGCTCTCACCCGAGTGTTGTGTATAAAATAAAATCGCTCACTTCTGAACTCGCATTGCAAAGAATCAATGTTAGCTTTCTGTGGGTCCCCGCCCATAAGGGTATCAGGGGTAACGAGAGTGCAGATTTTTATGCCAAGAAAGCGTTGAGTCTACTTGACTCGTCTTTTAAATGCCCTTTCAGCTTCTTTCCCGGTTTCAGGAAGGAGGTGCTGGAAGAGTCGAAGGAATTTTTGCTCGAGGAAGCCCAGACCAAGGGGGGTAAGTACTTCTCTTAGAAGGTACAGGTTCTTGATAAACCTTGGTATGAAAAATTTAAAAGACCACTCCCTAGGTGTCTAGTCTCCTCTATCTCACGTATTCGTACTTTTCATACGTGTGCTAGGGCGCACCTTGCGGATAAGTCAATTGTTGAAACAGCCAATTGCAAATGTGGGTACACACATCAAGATATAGATCATATTTTTTTCCACTGCCCTATTCATAAAGACGCTTCTGACTCACTTATACTCATATATGTAATACTCCTATATTGCTAGTCGCGTATCTTCGCAATGAGAGGCACGAGGCCCGAGAAAGGGAGACGCACGAAGTCCAAATATGGGCATAGATGGTCGAGCGTCATTATGCGCAGGCGCATCTACCAAGTGAGTGCGAGCGAGACAAAGCATTGGAAAGAACGCGAGAAAGAGAAATGCCCAAACGTGCTTGAATGTTCACCGCATGCGCACAAAGCAGCTGGAGAGAGAGGCTACTATATTGTCTGCACCGTAACGGTGAGCTTCAGGTCGGCACCGTACTAGCAATATAGGAGTATTACATATATGCTTATACTTGACTTATTCCACAACGGCTTCAGCCCACCGTATAGTGTGGTGGAGGTTGCTTTTTCTAATAACTTACAAGCCATGCATGCACTGTACGCTTTCATCGTTAAAGAGCAGATATCCATCCCAAGTTTAGATTTTATCCTACACACACACACACACACACACAGTCTGAAGTCTCTCTCTATTCATTCCTCCTATAATCTCCCTAACTCAGTTCGATCATCTGATTGGAGCTATGCTCCGAGTCTCACATGCGGGGTTTAAATCCCACCCGCAGTCTGTGTCAAGACCTAGAAATCAACTGTGAAAATTACTCTAGTATACAACTCCGTGATCACGCGTTGAATCCACGGTTTTAATTCAAACGTCATTAAAAACTTAGAATGGCGTATGGACTAGCAATAAGGGTCCACTGAGCCATAAGGGCACCAGTAACCATAGACGTATAATATATAGACTGCGCTTTCCCTACCTTTGCCATGTTAAGAAAATGTCTTCAACGTTGAGAGAGACAGCTGGTGTTGAATTATGGAGATAAAGGAGGGAGCGTTGTCGAAAAAAGATGAAGTTTATGCAGCCATGTTTATATGGGCTACTAGTACTGCCATCTGTTAAAACTTTACAATACTTTGATGGAATAATGCCCAGAATGATATTTTAAGAAATTTAATAAACATACTTAAAAAATTACTTAAAAAACTAACAACAAAAACAAAATTTAATAAATAATATCTGTAGATATTATATTATAGATATTTATAACACTTAATAAATATAGGTAAATAAATAAGTAAATGAAAAAAATAACTTATAAACATAATTTACTGTCCTGCAAATAATATTAATTTATTATAAAAATTAAAATTTATTTTAACATGTAGTTAAAATCACAACATATTACGATGTATATACTTACACATGAAATGATATATTTTGAGTTTTTTTTCTAACTCCTTGTGTTGTTTGGATTTTTGCGATGATCTTGTGGCAGTTTTTTGCTATGCAACGCACCATTTTTATAATTAATTTTTATCTAAACAAAGTATAAAAGTTTAGAACATCCGTAACGCTTATGTTAACTATTAACTATAAATTTAAACCTATAGTATTAAATGTAATATAACGTGTAGATTGCGGAAAACTTATTTTAATTTAATTCTGTCTTACTTATCTTTCTTTCTTCTTCTTAATCTTCTCTTTATTAAAACTTTTCACACTTTCTTTCTGTCAGTAACAGATTAATACGCATCAACGTCAAATAATACTACTCTCAATGTGTTGAAATACCATTCTCATCAAATAGATAGCACCACTAGTAGCCCATATAAATATGGCTGAAGGTTGTTTAGAGGTCAAACCCCCCCCCCGCACCATGGTTTCACTCCCCGCGCCTATAATATCCCTTAATGCTCCCTTCTTTACCTCCATGGTGTTGAATAGTAGCCTCATCTTTGTCTGGCGAAGTAGGAGGAAAAAGAAGTCTTCGCTGATTGATGGAATAGTAGTGGAAAAGTGGGGATAGAAAAATAGTGGGGGTGAAGAAGAGTGAAAGAGATTAAGGGGTGATGGTAAGTTAGGTGGTATGAAACAGTAGGCCCTGATCCCACCACAGACATTGATAGACAGAAAAAGAGTTACTATTCAAAGTATGTTGTCTCTCTCAACGTTGAAGACATCTTTTCAGCCAAACGCGCAGTCTATATATTATACGTCTATGCCAGTAACCAGTAACCAGCAGATGATTCTGGCTTCTGCGCGCGCATGGGACGCATCGCTCTCCTAGCTTTTAGTGCATTTCTGCTTATTTTATCCTGATTGCGAAGGTTTATTCTGTGCATGCTTGCTTGTCTCAGTTTGCTTTAAGTAAGTACTTATTTTTTTGTTACTTGTCCGATTTCTCCATAAGTTTAATAATAACCCACCGGCTTCTGACGCGTTCCCGCGGTTGCCGAGTGGCCATCTTGCTTTTTCCGTTTCTTTATCATGTTTATCAGTTTTACTATTTAATCCTACTGATTGATCTTTCTGCTTTTGACACACTGCTATCAATTGAAAATGGAAGTAGATCCGTCTGGTACATCCTTCCCTGAAGACGACCTCGCTACGTCGTCAAATCTTAACCTGCAACGTATACCGGCTGTCTTTATACTCCCATCGCCTACCGGAGTTAGCCATAATGGTGGGTCTTCTAGTGGAAGTCCCTCCACAAGCAAACTTTTGAAGGCCGGGACCTCCCAGGAAAGCGAAATCCATCCATTCTTCCTGAACCACAGCGCTTACTTGTACAAAACCGATACCGACCGGACTCCTGCGGACCTTTTGTCATCTATATTGAACAATACAGTCCCGTACGTGCATCGGACAATACCGGGTCTGCTTCTCTTAGCACGCTGGGCCTCGGTAAGAAACTTAACAATTTACTGCACGGCCTCTTCTCTCATGCCTACGACCTTAAGACAATGGGCAACAACAAGTTTTCAGTGAATTTCTCCATTTATGACATAGCCAACAAGTTTGTCGATAGCTTCCAGCCTTTCAGTGACTCTATTACTCCTTCTGGACTGTGGCTGGCGTACGTGCCAAACCATAGGGTCATCGAACAGTACATTCTAAGAGGAGTCGATAACGACGACTCAGTTGACGAGATTCTTCAAAACATCAGACCAGAGGGGGACCTGGATTCCACCATTCGAGGCGGTACGCCTTCAGCGCAAGGTTTATGAGGATGGTGCTACACCTACATCATCATCCTCATCCCCTTCACCGCCCCGTGCGACTAGATACCGTATGGTCGATACGCACAGCTACATTTTGCGCTTCAAAGCTCAGTACGTCCCTCACTCCTGTATTTATATGGGAAAGAGGGTTTTCCTAAACCTTTATGTTGCAAAGGTTCGACGATGTATGTGTTGCCAAAGATTCGATCACGTATCATCGTCGTGTAAAGCTGCGGCTCAAGACAAAAAAACCTGCGCCCGTTGTGGTAAAACGGGCCATGATCGAAGCGATTGCACTAGTGTGGAACCGCTCTGCATCAATTGTGTTCGCTCTAAATTACCACACCCCAACCATGAAGCATCCGACCCCGGATGCGCGGCTTTTGCTCGCCAAAAGTCGATACACAAACTTATGGCTCTTAAAGATGTCTCCTTTAGGGAGGCTGCCGATCTCTCTGACAGATATGGCGACAGTCTTTCGGAAATGCAAGTCCGTCGCTCTAACGTACCTAATCCTACCTTCGCAGACTTTCTTCCACGCAAAACCTTCTCCTTTAACCTACCTAAATCTTACAGCTCTCCAGTGGCTGAAAAGGTGGAGAAGACCGCAGACTCCCCCTCTCCGTCAAATTGGACTACGATTTCACGGAAAAAAACCAAAACCGCGTCTACGGACGTCTTTTCAGGTTACTGCTGGGAAAAATACTTCCAGTGTCCAGGACAAACATATGACAGTGTACTTTTCCAAGGATGCTAACTTGACTAAGAACTTAAATTTTCTCTCGAGCCTAGCAACCACAAAACCTCACGTAAATGTCCAAACTTCAACCTATACAGATCAGTTCAAAAAGCCGACCACAGACCTCATATCCAAAGTACGAGCAGATATACAAACACATCTTCATCTTAATACTTCCTTATGTGACGAAGATCTCGAATATATTTTATCGGTTACCCTTCGAGCTATAGTAATTTAATAATATACGGGATGTTTGCTCATTTCTAAAGCACTTCTTCAGCAAGTAATCTTTTCATATTATCACATCACGTTCGCACTTCAACACTCTTTCAATGTCTTACGATGGAATTGTAGATCTCTGCCCTCCAAAAGTGATACCTTCAAACATATGTTGAAGAAGTACAATATACATGTTGCCGCTTTGTGCGAAACCCATCTGGGACACTCGACGTTGCTGACGGTTCTTGATCACAAAATCATCTCCCGCGATCGGAACCGTCACGGCGACGGCGTTGCTCTAGTCATCGCCAAATCCATTAAGTTCCAGATACTTACCGACGATTATCTAACCAATCTATGCTCAGCTAACTCTGTTGAGTTTATAGCCGCCAAACTACTTCTTCCTAATAATAAACATCTCACTGTATTCTCTCTTTACAGTCCACCCCGAATGACTTTCTCACCCACAACCCGAACATTCTGGAGTGACTTTCTGGTGCGCTGCAGCAGATCCACCCCTGCTATTGTTTCCGGAGATTTCAACGGGAAGAGTCCTTTCTGGAGATCTACCTCCACCACTCCGGATGGTGAAGGCTCTAAACTTGAAACAGGCATCAACTCCTTTTCACTGGTCGTCTTAAATGACGGTAACCATACCTGGTGCTCGAATGACTTATCGAGATTCTCAGCAATCGACATCACACTCTCTACACCAGATATATCCAACCGGTGTGCATGGAAAGTGGCTGATTATAACTACGGAAGTGATCATTTTCCCATTTTTATCACTGTTCAAGACATCTCTCACGGCTCGATCCCCGGCCGTCCTTTCATCTCGGTAAAGGAAATATGTTGGGATACGTTTCGAGCTAACTGTGCCACAGCGTCCGAGGACCTCAGTGCTCTTGTCGATGAAATGGATGTAACCGTGGCCTACGACAGGTTAGTGGATGGTGTCACGGAGGCCCTTCTATCTTCGAGTGCAAAAATTATATCAACTACGTCCTCTAGCGCCACCAGGAAACCACTCACCCCGTGGTGGGATGACTCCTGCACGCAAGAGAACCGTCGTAAACGTTCTTCTTTCATGGCCTTTTAAAGACATCCTTGTCTTTATCTACTCAATGAGTATCTCCGCGTTGCAAAGAAGGTCGCACGTTTTCTTCGCAGAAAGAAGCGTAGCGCCTTTCGAAAATTCGTCAGCTCTCTTCATGCCAATTCAGATATCGGGTCTGTATGGTCTGTATGGTACCGTAAGGGCCTTCTCTCATGCCCGGAACTATGCTCGTGATGAAAATAACAAAAATAACATTGACGAAGACGGTCTCCTTAAGGCTTTCGATAAAATTGCTCCCTTGGACCCATGTGTACTTCCGGTGGGAGATACTGTCCTAGAAAATATCCACCCCTTCCGGATTGATCTAGACAACACATTTTTATCTGATCCGATTTCCAGGGAAGAATACCAATCGGTTATTTCTACTCTAAAAATTAAGTCAGCGCCTGGCCCTGACATACTCTCAAATAATACAATCTTTCACTTTCCGGAAGCTTTACACTCCTTGCTTCTTTGTATCTTAAATTGCATGTTTTCCTCTCAAACCTACCCTTTACAATGGCACAAATATTTTGTCATTTTCATACCTAAACCGGGCAAACGAGGAGCGTACCGACCAATATCCCTAGCTAACAACATATTAAAAGTTTTAGAAAAAATAATATGTAGACGTATGGAATGGTGGGCTGAAAAATGCGGCCTGATTCCTTCGTATCAGTTTGGATTTCGCCGTGGGTTGTCGTGTACCGATAACATTTCCGTCTTAGTTTCGCATATTAAATTAGCCAACAACTCTCGTCAAGTCACGGGTGCCGCGTTCCTTGATATCGAAGGAGCGTTTGACAATGTCATTCCTTCTACTCTCCTAGAAATTCTGCGAAAACTCCAATTTACTAACCGAGTGATCTCTTTCATTTCCACAGTAATATCCCACCGGTCGTTGTCGGGCTATGTGGCTGGTCGTCCCTTTCAGTCTCGAGACACTACACGAGGGTTACCACAAGGCTCCGTCCTAAGCCCATTTCTGTTCAATTTATATATGTCTTTTTTCGACTTGTGCCTTCCACTTCCGGTCAAAATTTTAATGTACGCAGATGACATTGTCATTTATTGCTCTCACCCTTCTATCGCATACATAACACGTCAACTTAATGTGACTCTCGCAAATCTTCATGCTCATCTTATTGATCTAGGTTTGCGTTTGTCCCCGGAGAAATCTTCAGTTATCTTTTTCTCTCTGAACCATCTCCGCAATATGAGATGGTTCGTTCACCGGAATAACATTAAAATCTCTCTAAATAATGTCAATATTCCCATCACTTGGAAAGTCAGATTTTTGAGGGTCGTCTTAGACTACGCTCTTAACTGGAAGGCTCATATTAAGGAAATTAAGAAACACGTTCTCTTACGTGTCAATATACTGAAGGCTATTTCCGGTATACGGTGGGGTGCCCACCCGAGTATTCAGATAACAGCCTATAAGGGTCTAGTACGGTCAGTCTTAGATTGGGGTTGTCAGATTCTTTCTCCTTTGAAGGAACGCGAAGGACTTGTCCTTGATAGACTCCAGTACGTATGCGCTCGGCTATCTTGCGGCCTGATGCGTACAACCCCAACAAACGTTCTCTTAGACGTACTAAACAAACAAGCACTCCAGTGCCGAAGAGAATATCTAACTTGTAAATACATTCTTAAATTTGCAGCCAGAGCTAACCACTCACTTCGGTCAATCTTTACGTCGATAAGCCCGGAATAAGTTCTCCTGTGTAAGATATGATTGCGGTTAGGAACGCTTATTTGATATTGTAACGTCCTGGACTCCACGGTCCCCTTCTGTTTGGAACCAGACATAAACTAGCTTTAAGATTTGCGCCTTATAATTAATTTTTAAATAACAATCCTTGAGCAGAGAACAGAGGACCTATTGAATTAAGATAAAATCCGTATCGCAATTTTTTATTTAATCCATGGTGGAAGTAATAAGGTGTGCTCGTTTCTCGGACAATTTTCGTCACGTTCTGCGCAGTGACTGAGATCCGACATAATTCTATAGTACGCGTAACATGCAATAAGATAATGTGCGCATATGCATGAATACACTCTATATAAACAAAGAGCGTGAGAAATAGGTTAACTCTACAAATCGGTATGCATATTCATTAGTATAATTTATTTATAGTTAACACATATGATATTGTAATTAATAAATTATACTTACAATTGATTTATTAACTGTATTATTAATTTCTTTTTAAATTATATGCATTTGAATGACTTAAGATGGCTGAATTCAGTCACGCTCTTTTATTGGCCAACAAAAATGCTTGCGCACGAGCACACCTTATTACTTCCACCATGATCTAATCACTCTTACCGACTTTCAAATGAGTATCGGTCAATTAATCAACAAGTAGCCCGGATGTTTAGTTCACGAATATAAACTTAGATAATTTAGGCGGTCCGCTAATTTCTAGCAAGGAATGTTAGGGCGATGTCTCATTGAGCGGAAATATATAGCGGAACGGAATGTGCGGAACCAGCTCGACCAATCATAGCCATTCCGTTTTCTTTCCTTCGCTTTTTCTATGGTTA
>NW_018023500.1:6819-11980 GCF_002006095.1 Pseudomyrmex gracilis | reverse complement strand
CTCATCCTTATTAATAATATTATCTACTTTTTCCAAGATTGTAAGTCATGGAAAAGCATTTTGCATTGTCGTATTGTCATACGCTACAAGCGCGCAACGAAACATTGCTTTCGAGCCTCAACGTCTTGCTCGCGTAGCGTGCTTGGTGGAAGCGAGGCAGAACATAGTATGTCTGCGCTCTTTCACGAGCCGAACAGCCGAGCGTGACGTCACGCACACGGACGGCGGTTCTCGCTGTATGCGTGCCCCCACCATCTCGGTGCTCTTGGTGCTGGCCGGCCCGATCTAGCAACACTGGTCCACAGAGTGTTGCATTCAATTTAATTTCTTTCATCGTATCTGAGATAACACTTTTTATGTCATCCAGCGTATGGTAGTCCGCTGGTTTTTCTTCTAAGAGGTGAGCCAACATTGTAGACACCTCGATGAATGGCTCCCTGCACGTTCTGAAGGCCGTCTCAATAGCGCTTTTCTTATCAACATGTTCCTTGCTAGTTAGCAGCAGAAATAGTATCGCAATGTCTATCAACGGAAGCTCTGATTGCGTTTAGCTTAGAAGTATTAATTTTATTTGCAGCAATATTTGACCCACTGGTCACTCTGGGGAGCATACGTCGCCCAGCAGGGCTGTCCTCACTTTCCACGTCTTCCATGGTCGGCAAGGTAGAAATTGTCCTTGACAATCAGAGCTCTAAGAAACCGCTGAGCCGTTCCAGAAAATCCGCCAATCAGAGAGATGCTCCACCACTCAGCGAATCCAACCAAACACATGCACGCCGCCACGCACGCGCAGTCGGAAAAAAGACCGAGAAGAGTAATGGATAACCGCTTGCGTAGACAAATATCCAAATTAAAGATGAAAAGAAATACAGCCAGATCAAGCAAAGCACACGCAAAAAATAGTGGAGAAATGTCAGAAATGAGCAAGTCAACAGTGTAGCTGGAAAAAGAGGCCCCAAAGGGCATACAGCGGGAAAAATCACTCCTTAGATACAGAGCAGCACAAAACACGTCAGCACAAAACTTACCAAGATCCAAGAGCGAGAGAGAGAGAGAGAGAGAGAGAGAGAGAGAAAGAGAGAGAAAAAAGGTGATGTAATGATTAGTAAACCTTTTCTCGAGGGGAGTGAGAGGGTGGAATTTTGAACTAAAAATTCCTTTTCGACTTTCGGCTCAGACTATTATTTACCGAGTTATGAACTATTAAAGTTTCCTAATGAAACGGCGGCGTGTATATAAGATACGCAAGGGCGTCGCGCGCCGTGCGACGTTTCGCGCTGTTCCGGTTACATTAATAATGTAACCTAACCTAATCTTTGTCAAATTTTATTTTAATTTGTCAAATTAATTAATACATGAATGGATAAATAAACACAGTTAGAAATCAATCACTCATTAAGTTTGATCAATGTATTAAAAATTGTTTGAAATACATTAATGAGTTGATCGATTTCTGTTTTTATTTATTTATTCACATATTAATTGATTTGACAAATTAAAATAAAATGTGGACAAAGGCAATGTAACCGGGACAAGCGCAAAATGTTGTACGACGCGCGACGACTCTGCGTACCTTGTATGCGCCGTCTCATTGAGAAAATGCAATAGGTAATAACTCGGTAAATAATTGTCTGAGCCGAAAATGGAGAAAAGAAACTTTTAGTTCAAAATTCTACCCTCTCACTCCCTTCAAAGTTTACTAATCATTCCGAGACATCTTGTATATATACACACATATATATATGTATATAGTACAAAGTAGTCAAAGAGTGTTTGTAGAGCGATAAGAGTAAATTCAATTTATTCGGAAATAACTTTAGAAATAATGTGTGGCGTTCTGTTGGTCAGAGATTTAATGTAAAAAATACTACTTTGTTTCTTGACTTTTTTGTCAGTAAGTGTATATATTTTACAAAACATGTATATATTATTTTCATATACCAAATTTTTATATCAAAATAAATTAAAATTAATCAATTTTATATCAAAATAAATAATACATTTAACTAATGTAAATTTAACTGTTTAGATTGTCTCACGTGTACCGTTAATGAGCCAAATGTATGCAATACATACCCCATATATAAATGTAGTAAGTATTATATAAAAGAACAGTAATATACAAAGTGGCAATTATGGTATCATTTCTCGTAGGCAGGTAGAAAGGGTTATAGTAAGTCGAAAAGTCCTATATTACTTTGCAAGATTTGCAGTAATTTACAAGATGGCAATTAATAACGATCCGCGAATGAGTGTGTAAACTAACAACTTAGTGTTTTGCGTTCACAAGTGTTATTTTCTTGATAACAGAATGGGAAAAGCTAATATATATTAGCTCTTTCTATTCCGTTATCAAGGAAGCAACGTAAGCCGTGCGAAATGCCCGGGATGTTTTCCGCAAGTAGATACATGTTTATTTGATTTAGTACTTAATATGTCGTTAATTATTGCAAATTTAGCAAAGTAGTGAAAGAGTTTCCAACTCAGTATATTTCATTTATGTACCTATGAGCAATGACAAAAGTCGTATTAAGAGATTATCTTAGTTTTGTTTATCAATTAATTTTTACAATATAATACTATTTTAATACATTATAGTGCTTTTTTCATATTTATTGATCACAGACGTAGCAATATATCTTTTGTTACCCAAACGTTATTGACCGGAGATATATATCAATAAGTTTTTCGAGAGTGATACAATTAACATTACGAACTTGGTAAAGTTTGAAATGAATAGTGTTTATTATACACTTTATGACTGCCTTTATCATTTACATTTGGTTCCGTCAAGTTTTTTCTAACTTTGTGTATATTCGAACAGTTTTATTATTGTGAAATTTTCAAAAATGACGATCGCGAATTACATTACATTATATAACATTATCTGACAAAAAAGCTGTTGATATTTACTGAAATGCTGTGTTTCAATATTGCATTATATAAAAGCTAGACGTTAGTTTCTGCAAAAGTCCCTCTGTTAATAATGTGTTAATAAGCAGTGATTCAATTTTTTACAAAATAGATATAGAAAATGTTAGTTTGCCGTTTTAAAAATCTATAATATGATTTTATGAATTTTATGTTTAAAGTGTGACGGTACAAGTTACATAAAAATTTATATAAAAATATGACTTTTAGTTTTCATAATAAATTTATATATAGTTTTTAAAAATATCTAGTTTCTTTTTAAATAGTATTAAAATCATGAAGTCTGAACAGCAATACTTTGAACTTTGTATTTCATAATTTTTTTACATAATCAAATATTTTGTGTAATTAAGATATCTCTAATAGATAATATCGTTTGTCTTATTTTGTAGGGTATTGCTATGATCTTTATTCTGTGTAAAAGTTGTTCTAGCAATATGTATAGAGCTATTTGGAATAAAATTATAGAATTAGTGCTAACGGTAAAACAAAATGTAAAGTTTATAATGAGCGTCTACGAGACGGCAGCTATAAAGGTGATAAATGAACAAGTTTTAGTTGTAGAGGCACATGGATGCTGGTTTCATTATAATCAAGTATTACAATTGTATACATTTTTTTTTTTTAATTATTATTTATACTATTTATTATATACATAAATTATATATATATATATATAAAGTTACAATATTTACTTCCAGGNACTATTGCGTCATTGGCGGCGATTAGGATTAATGGATGCACCAAGATCCGTTTTATCAATGACTATGACTATGGCATTGGTTCCTTTNGATTGTTTTGAAGAAGCATTGTATTATATACAACTCGAAGTTGATCAAACTTCTTGTGAATATCCCGCTGTTAATGATTTTTTGTAACGTATGTACGGAAGACTTGGTTACCATTAGCATCAAAAGTCAGTGTTTATAATTGTCCTGCGAGAACAAATAATATCACAGAAAGTTTCCACAACATAGCAGGACAAAAATTCGGCAAAGCTCACGGAAACGTCTGGAGCTTTTTAGGTAATGTTATTACTAATATATTTTCCGTTTTTTATAGACAAATTCAATAAAGTATACAAGTATACAAGTAAATAAAAATAATAATAATGTTACAGAAAATCTATGAAAATTGATAATTGATGAAGAACTATAGCTAAAACGTCTAAAAACATCTGAAATAGATAGTCATCGTAGAAGTATCAAAACCAAAATCCGAGATAATAAAATACTAGAAATACAAAAACTGTTTGCAGCAGGCAGGTTAGTTAATATATTTTATATTATATTTTATAGTATATTTTCCTATACTATACTATATTTTATCTTACTAATATACACTATTTAGTTCATTTTTTGTTTTTAAAAAGAAACTTGGTTTATACTTTGACGTTGTATTTCTTTATTTACATTTTTATTGTATAATTTGTTATTTATCTACATTTTTTATATCACACGTACTCTTATCGTTTAGTACTTGCTCGTTTATATATATAGACAATCTTTTTTTTAAAGTTATTTTTATCTTTTTATAGTAAAACGTACTAAAGTTGCACTTCTGTCTTTGTTAGATCTAATATATTTATACATGTACATTTCAGTACTTGTTTTCCTTTGTTTCTTGACTAAAGCCAAATTTTGTTTGATATTTTTTTCTTTTTTGATACTAATCGTTTTTTATCATTTTTTAATATGTTGGTTAATAATAAATTGCAATTAATTTCTTTAAGTTAACAAGCAATGTTGAAAGTATTTTATTATTTTAATTTTGCTTGCTGAAAGTTATAAAAAAATTAGAGATCAATTACTCGGAAATTTTAAAGAACATAAAAACAAAACCAAACTTAGTATAAACATAGATTTAGAAACGTTTTGTTTTTGAGTTATCATTTTTATGTTAAAATTTGGAATTTCTGTAGTTTTGTTATCAAATGTTTTTAAACTGAAAGAAGAAATGATTTTTGTAACATTTAAAAGTAACTAAAAGATGTAAGCTTTAGCACTACTCAAAATGTACCACTTAAAGTTTGCCTAGCATCTATTATTTTTATAGACTAGGAAAATATGAACGGTAAATAAAAGTCATACGCTGGATGTTCGTTGCGGGAATACATATATATACAGTATATATACAGGGTGTCTGATAATGACCGTCTAACCGCTCGTAGGCAGATAGAAGGGATTATTCTGAGTCGAAAAGTCCTGAACCATTTTTTTCTATTACATAT
>NW_018023500.1:2452-6514 GCF_002006095.1 Pseudomyrmex gracilis | reverse complement strand
ATACTACTGTGTCCAAAAAGTAAGGTGACATTGCATTTATTTCAAAAATTCTTTATTTATTCTTGCAAATCAATTTCGTCCCTTTCAAAGTAATCCCCCCCTGATATAATACACTTATTCCAACGGATTTTCCAATCTTCGAAACAGTTGTAATAATCGATTTCAGGAATGGCTTTTAGCTCCTTCTTCGCAGCGGCTTGAATCTCTTCTATTGACTCGAAACGGTGTCCCCGGAGCGGCCGCTTGAGTTTGCTGAATAGCCAGAAGTCGCATGGAGCCAAATCAGGTGAATACGGTGGTTGTGGAACGATATGAGTCGAGTTTTTGGCTAAAAAATCACGAATAATCAGCGCAGTGTGTGACGGTGCATTATCGTGGTGCAAAAACCAAGTGTTGTTTCGCCACAATTCCGGCCTCTTCTGTCGGATAGCGTTACGCAAACGACGCATAACGTTCAAATAATATTCCTTATTGACTGTTTGGCCCGGCTGAAGGAACTCATAATGCACAACACCACGATAATCGAAAAAAACAGTCAACATAACCTTGATTTTTGAGCGACTTTGGCGTGATTTTTTCGGTCTTGGCTCATCTTTGGCACAATATTCACTCGATTGGTCGGTTGTTTCGAGATCGTAAGCGTAGATCCAAGTCTCATCTCCAGTGATAATGCATTTTGTCTTGTCAATGTAGTCGGAAAGCATTGCTTCACACACTTCAACGCGGCGCCTTGTTTCCAAAAAATTCAATGATTTTGGTACCAGTCAAGATTTGACGCGTTTGAGAGACAACACATCCTTCAAAATGGAATTGACCGAGCCTTTTGATATGCCAATCTCATCAGAAAGGTCTTTAATGGTTAAACGACGGTTTTCCAACACCAAATCTTTAATTTTTTGGACGTGAGTTTCGTCGGTTGCGGTTGATGGTCGCCCAGAACGCTCCTCGTCTTGAACACGTTCTCGACCTTCATGGAAGTCTTTGTACCANTTGTAAACATTTTTTTCGACATAACCTTATCGCCAAAGGCATTCTGCAGCATCCGCAACGATTCTGCAGCAGAAATTTGATTCCGCAAACAAAATTTAATGCAAATTCTTTGCTCAACAAATGTAGACAAGGCAAAAACCGAGAAATTCATTTTTAGCAGCTCACAAAACAATGCGTATCTCAAACACTAATGGATATTTTGACGTGTTACTTCTCTTGGATGTCAAAGACAGTTCTACCAACCTAAAAAAAATTTTATTCCTCCAAATCCGTGCGCGCGGGAAATTTAAAATGCAATGTCACCTTACTTTTTGGACACAGTAGTATACTGTATATATAATCTATGTAATCTGGTACATACACGTAAGTTTTCGAAATTTTTCTATTTGAAATTCTATTTAAAATTCATATAGGATGTTAACTTGCATTACATATATGAGATAACTCCGTATATTCCTNTAACTAATTTTAAAATATTGCGAAAAAAACACCTCGGCTAGGAGTCAAACTTGGAATCTCCGGCTTTCCGTGCCGTGCATATATTTATTGTCTTTTTACCGTTCATATATTTTTAGTTTGTGTTCAGAGCCGTTGATTTTAATTATATTATAAAACTCATAAAAGTACTATCTTTTTTTTATTTTGACAAAATAATTTGAAAGCAAAGCACTTTCAAATTTTAAGAAATTTAACTCAAAAAACAACGTATTTCCGGATTGATGTTTCGCATTTATACTTTTTTTGGGATCCCAATCATTTCACGAGTAACTGGTCTTTACTTTTAAAACATCTATTTAGAAATTAATACAAATATCTTGAACTCACAAAATGATATCATAAACAATGATAAAAGCTATACAAACAAAAGATACATTATATTTTGTAACATGTGTTACATTTCAAACTTATAACATTTATATCATATTTATATGTTAAATATAACATAAGAAATCATCATTTGTTTTTAACTTTAGTGCCGATAGTTCAAATGCAACACATTAATATCTATAAATAGGGTTACTACTAGTTGTTCACAAACACTGTAACACCTGACGCATATATGTGTCGGTAAGATTTTAGGACCATTATGGAGACTCATAAATGCGTCACTTAAAATTATTTAACAAAAAAATATATATATATATATAAATACAGAAAACGTTATAAATAATTTATTTTCTTTTCTTTGAAGTGGTATTAAACGGTTTAGAAAGAAAAATAAATTTTTAGAATTTTTCCCAGCGCTAAGAAAAGCTTCTCTTACTCGTGTTTCTCTGACTTAACATGGCGTCATGACGTCATCTTTTTTTTATAAATCTGTTCATAAAAGTACTTTAAATAAAGAAATTAATTCTTTACAAAACAGTTTTCCTTTTCCGCATAAAATATACAACATGTAATACTAAAAATATATAATATATGTAATAACTTACTAAAATATATAATATACATCTATAATTTAATATTAAACATTAACTATCGTAAAGTGCGTGTGTATGATTTTCACTGATCGTATGTTATATGTATATTTTATGTTTTTTAGTGACGGTATTTTATTAAAAGTGATTTATATAAAAGCAAAATAGTTAATTACAAAATAATTATTTAATTACTAATTTAATTATTTATAATTTTAATTATGTAAGAACATTGCTAGTAATAATTTTATTTTTTATTGTAAGTATTAATTTTATATACTATTTCTATTTAATGATAGTGTTATTTATATCTTGATTTTTTATTATTTTATTTATGCAAAAGTATTCATCACTGAAAACAGCAAAACTGGAAAACAAATATTAATTCATATGATTTTATGTGCTTTGTTAAATGTATATGCTATAGAAAATATCACACAAAAAACAGAAATTTGTCTAAAAACTAGATTTATGTGTGATTCTATTTATAAAATTGTAAAGAAACTTTTAAAAAACGTTGTTAACTTAAAGTCACCAACTTTCATATAAGAATATTTGTCTTACTTTCTATATTTTCAGCATTCTGTGTGTATTTGTGTGAAAATTTCAATATTGTTTTCTTACATTCTATCATACAAAATAAAATACATAACAAAACTGTATTTTTTTTGTTGTAGATTACATCTTAACACTTTTTTACGTTTCTTTAACAACAGATGTAAAAATATTTTGAAGAATACATTACTTTCTAAAGGTATGTTTATTATCAATAGAGTTAAAAATTGTCAACTACTGTAGGTATCACTTACATTGTGGTAAAAATATATTTAATACATGGGTTACCATTACTTCACCGACAATTATTTTATCAATAATTGTTTCACCGAAACCATTTCATTGACACCGCATTTCACCGACAATATTTACTTACCGACACGTTTAGATCACCGACAATGTTTTCATCGACATCGAGCTTTGCCGACAATGTTTATGATGACAAATGAACATATAAGATAAATTATTATAGAAATTGACATTAATACTTTTATTTTATTACTTTTTATTATATACTTTTATTTTATTACTTTTTCATTTTTGTAGAAAAAAATCGAGAAACATATACAGAAATAAATTTTGTGAAGGCATTAGTACATAACTTGCAAATGTAATGATTCAGTTATTGATGTTTACACTATCGATTAAAGTTATATTGAGTTAATGTATCTAATGATTTATGTTATCCAATTTATTAATTATATATTTATGAAGTAAGATGTCCTAATTGTAAGATGTTATAATTCTTGATATTAATCGTTAATAAAACGCAGTATTATTTTGTGTCCTAATTTATGTAATAATATAGAAAAGGCAATGAAATATATATATATAAAAGTATTAATGTCAATTTCTATAATAATTTATCTTATATGTTTATTTGTTATCATAAACATTGAAGCTCGATGTCGATGAAAACATTGTCGATAAACTGATTGTCAATGATCTAAACGTGTCGGTAAGTAAATATTGTCGGCGTAATGCGGTGTCAATAAAATGGTGAAACGATTTCACAGCCACACACAAAAAAAAATTTCTTTGGCCTGGGGATCAGACCATGTTTATTATATGTTTTTGGGGTCGCTGAATCCGAATCCGA
>NW_018023500.1:0-1323 GCF_002006095.1 Pseudomyrmex gracilis | reverse complement strand
TATATTAAGTTTAAGTAAAACATTTAGTTTTTATGTAATGGGAGAAAAGTGACCAATACGAAGCAAAAATCAAATTTTCGAATCAATAAAATTATTTATTGAAAAAAATGTACAAACGTTTTGATTTAAATTTGAGTTTTTTTTAGTGTTCAAACATTTGTAGGTGTTGGAAGAACTCAGTCCATCAGCTGTGCATAACCGCTAACAACAGATAATAGTGCGTCTCGGAGATAACATCCCGAAATAATTAACTAACGCAAACTAATAATCAGCGCAACGGCTAAGTTGTCTATCGGTGGCTTGGTTATTAGTTAGCATTATGTTTTCGTGATGTTATACCTGAGACGTAGTATTATCTGTTATTAGCGGCTATGCATGGCTGATAGACTGAGTTCTTCCTACACGTATGAATTTTTTAACACTAAAGAATAAAAAAAAAACAAAATTTGAGGTCAAAACGTTTATACATTTTTTTTTAATAAAAAAGTTTATTGACCCGAAGATCTGGTTTTTGCCTCGTATTGGCCACTTCTCTCTCATTAAGTATTATTTTACAAGGAAGAATATAGAAATTTATTGTATATATTTTGTTTCGGTTCTCCCACGTAAGCCTCATAATGCGCAGTTGTGTTACGTCCGAGTGTTTAAGGTCACGGTTCGACAAAACCGTTTACTCTTGTCGAACGTTTGTTCTCCCTTTATGGTCAGCCGTACTGGCTTTACCGGGGCGGAGAATAAGGATTTTCAGTCGGGAAGATAACTGGACTGATTATTACCGATTGGTACTTTATTCCTGACTGTTACTGATTGTGGTTACCGACAGTTACCGACTGCCGTGTTGTTACCGACCACTGGTTTATTACAGGGTATGTTACCGGCGGAATTACTAACTCGAATACTTTAAAGAATAATGAAGTTATTTATTATTAATTCCCCTTTTTCGAATACAACGCCTCTCGTCTTTTCTCTATATAAACCTTAAACCGCGGGTCTGATGGCGGAATTGTTGCCGGATACACCACTTTTGGCTTAGTGATTTTTATTAGTTTCCACCCGGGTTTAATAATTACGCGATGATTTCTAAGAACTTCTATATTGGTTATAACGCACGGAGCGGACCTATCCGAATGTTCTGTTGTGTTTGTCGGACGTCTGTTAGTTGTTTCCAACGTTGNCGGGTCAAACTGTCCGTTGCGTGAGTAATTCCTTAATAAACTTCTCAGGTGGTAATTTCTGCCTCCTCGACGCACACGACGTCTTCTTTGACGGGCCAGAGTATCTGGATGGTGTGTTTCCTGGGAACAGATACACAGAATAAGCGTG
>NW_018023499.1:10449-12026 GCF_002006095.1 Pseudomyrmex gracilis | reverse complement strand
AGTACACAACCGCACTGTCTTGCTCGTAACTTATTATATGCAGTGTTCACTCATCTTCCCTGCGCGCCTGCGCGTACCACTTTCCCGTTACTGCGTTCACAGCGACATACATGCCTTGATAAATATCATTACAATATTTTTGCAATGGTTTTGCAACGTTGCTGCAATATTACTATTAGAAGTTTGCAATTTCATAATCTTTCAATGTCTGCAAGATTGCGGTGCAATCTGCAAGTTTGCAACGTTGCTGCAATGTTATTGAAACGTTTTGTGCTGTGTGGGTATATTAACATTTATATATATATGTATATATGTGTATTTATTTATTTCTTACATCTTTAAATGTATAATATACAAAGTATTACCATGATGGTACTGATTGTGTTCTTTTTTCTGGTATAAAATTATAATATTTTTTTGTATTTGCCAGTTGTACAAAGTCATTGCATTTTTCTATAATATCTTAACCTTCAGGACCCACACTGGGTTACATTAACCTAGAGCGATTTTCACAAGCGCGTCTTTTTGAAACGTGAAATAGATGGAGGTTCGGACTAAGGAGGAAAAAAACTTTAGGATCTCGTCTATTGATCCCTCTTTCAGCGCGATCCGTGCTTCTTCAGGAGTCGAAGTAGTTGATAAGAAAGTTGGAGTACGGTTTAGGGTTCGAGTACGGGTTAGGTTAGGTTAGGTTAGGTACGAGTTAGGTTTGCGACGCGGCTGTGGACTCGGCGCAGCACACGCGGGAGGATTGTCCGGCGTGGGCGGATGAGCGCCGAATTCTGGTCGCGTCGATAGGAGATGACCTCTCCCTTCCGGCCATTGTGCGGGCGATGGTCGGGGATAGGGAGAGGTGGGAAGCAGTGACCTCCTTCTGTGAGCAAGTGATGCTGCAGAAGGAGGCCACGGAACGGGAGTTCGAAAGGGCTCCCGGGGGAGGTAATCCCCTCCTCCCTAGGAGAAGAAGGGGATGCAGAGGTGGACGGGGTGGAGGACGAATGGGCGACGGTGCACGGCCAGATATAGCCGGGAGAGGGGGCAATCAGTCTCCTCCTCCTCGTGCCCGGGCCGGTCGCCCACCTCCACCCCGTAACATGAGGAGGAGGCCGGACGGATGAAGGTGAGCCCCGGGGAGAGATACTCTCTCCCCGGGGCAAGAGACTTCGGTGAGGCCGGGGCGGTGTCATACTGGGGCCAGTCGGGGGCCCCAGCCGGTATATATAAGGCACCGCTCCGGCCGTCTCGGAACTAGTAGTCGGTGGTGCCCTTCCCGGGAGGAGGAACCGTCCTACTCCCGGGAAGTCGGCACAACATAAGGTCGAGACTGGACGAAGCTGGGGGGCTCCGCCCAGTCCTGCACTCGGCCCTACAAGAGGAGGCGGGGAGAAGTGTGCCTCTCCCCGCCAAACCAGAGATTTCGGAGGGGACCTAAAAAGATCCCCCTCCCGGGAAATTTTGGTAGGCGCGGGAGGGACCCGCGATGAGTCCGAAAGGGGTACCGGGTCCCTCCCTCCAACGCGCCGAGTAGGTACACCGTGGGGGTTTTAGCGGGTAAACCCTCCCCATCTCCCAAGGTG
>NW_018023499.1:2309-10344 GCF_002006095.1 Pseudomyrmex gracilis | reverse complement strand
GAGAGCTGGATGCCATCATCGATGAGCTTTTTCCGAAGCATCACAATGCGGAGGATGGACGACCTGGACTACCTCCTATTGAGGATGCAGAAAACTGCGTCACAATCGATGAGATCAAGGATGCAATGAAAGACATCAAGAACCGTCGTTCAGCACCGTTCCAGATGGAATTTCTATGAGCGTGATCTCGGTTATGATGGCTGTTGTTCCTGACCGGTTGGTCAGATGCTTCAACGTGTGTGTACAGCAAAGCTGTTTTCCCAGCTGCTGGAAAATTGCGCGACTAGTCTTGATCCCCAAAGCGGATAAACAGCCTAGACTGGTATCATCTTATCGCCCTCTTTGTCTATTAAGCGACGTGGGCAAGATGTTCGAGCGGATAATAGCACGTAGAATTGTGTCTAGTGTAGATGCACGTGGCGGTTTTTCGGCCAGGCAATTTGGCTTTTGCAGAGGAAAGTCAACGTCGGATGCGGTGATGGCGTTAAAAAGTTTTTCCTCCCCCTATACTGTAAATAGGGGGGTTTGTGTTGCTGTTTCGCTGGACATAAAAAATGCTTTTAATTCGCTACCTTGGCCAGTAATTCGGGATGCCACTTTTGTATGGAGATTGCCGATATATATTAGGTACATAATTGCGGATTACCTAAGAGACAGGTTTATAACATACATGGATTGTTACGGAGAACTGAAGAAGAAAAGAATCACATGTGGTGTCCCACAGGGATCCGTGCTGGGTCCTCTTCTTTGGAACCTGGCGTATGACCAGGTCTTGCGGCTACAGGTCCCTCTGTCTTGTCGTGTCTTCTGTTACGCCGATGACACGATGGTGGCTGCTGGCGGGGCAGATATTGACAAAGCTGTTGCAACAGTCAATCGCGGTCTTGAAGCTGTCGGTAAATTGGTGACTTCAATGGGACTGAGAATTGCTCCCGAGAAAACGGAAGTTGTAATCTTCCGAAACAATAGAGCGAAAGTTCGCCTTGCTTCTGTTGAACTTAATGGAATTAGCGTTAGAGCCAAGAATACTATAACCTATCTTGGCTTTGTGTTAGACGACAAATGGTCCTTTAAGGAACACTTTGAAGCTATGGTTAAAAAAGGCCAAAAAGTTGTGACTGCGCTTGCGCGCATTATGCCTAATATTGGAGGATCTACTAAGAAAAGACGACGGCTCTATCTGTATGTTTTCCAGGCTGTTGTGCTGTATGGAGCGCCTGTATGGGCTGAGAAGTTGATAAAAAACAAAAAAGCAGTGATCCACTGCCGGGCTGTGCAAAAGTTAATTGCAAATCGAGTAGTCAGTGGATATCGTACGATTTCTGCGGATGCTGTGCAACTTCTGGCTAGAGCCCCTCCTTTAGAGCTGTTGGCTGAGATGCGGGCTAGAGTTTTTAATAATATTCGAGCGGATTGCACCCTGGATTATGCACAGATAAGTAGTATTGAGGCTGCCAATATGAGGGAAAAATGGTACAGACAACTTTGTGTAGATCATCTGCCTGGTAAAGCCACTAGAGATGTGATTCTTCCAGTTTTCGAGCAATGGATGTTAAGAAAGCACGGGTCCATGACGTTCCATCTCACTCAAATGGTAACGGGACATGGATGCTTTAATAGATACCTGTATAGAATCGGTAAGGCCGAATCGGAGTGCTGCTCCCATTGTAGGTTAGATGTTGACACCCTTAAACATACCTGGGAGGAATGCGGAAGCTGGCGGGAGGAGCGTGAGCTATTGAGGCTCGAACTTGAGATGGATTCGGTCACGATGAGATCTGCGATAGCTGTCATGGTGAAAGGTCCTGAAGAATGGAATGCGGTCGTGCGCTTTGCTGATAGAATTTTATTACAAAAAGAGGAAGCGGAACGTGAACGACAAGGACAAGTAGCACTGGCAAGAAGACATAACAGGAGGAGGACGGTTGCAATTCCGTCCACTGTCAATACATAGATGATCAATTCTTACTTTAGTAAAGAATGATGCAAGGAATATGGGTCAAAGGTTGTAGGGTATATGTCCCCCCTTCCCTTTTACCATTTTATACTGAATTTGGGCTGCTGGCAATGTCAATAAAGAGCTGGCAATTGCCTGCGAATGCAGCCTAAGAAAGGGATGTTTGATACCTTAAATGTTTAAAATGTGGAAGGCTTTTTGACTCCTCCCACTATAACTAAGGACGTGATCTCGGTGATGAGATCATGTGCGCATGTGTAAGGCGGAGGCCTGGCAAGTAATGTCTTTGGACGTCCGCTGGACCTCCGCTCAGTTGGCGCGAATAGGGACATCGAGGGGTTTTAGCGAGTAGGCTGAAACCGGCGTGCTTCGGGCCTCGCGTCGGGTGGTGGCGGCGCCCCTTTTGAGTGTGGGCCTCTCCTCCTCCCTGGCGGGAGGGTGGTTGGTTGCCGGTGGGGGCCCTGGATGGTCAGCTAGTCCCGCATATCCTTTGCCCATACCCTCCATGGGCGAAGGAATCCATAAAGGATTTCCCCTCGTTAAAAAAAAAAACAAAAAAAAACAAAAAAAAAAAAGATACGAGTTAGGTTAGGTTAGATTAACCCTGTGTGGGTTGTACGTAACAAAAACATACAAAATCGAGGCAAATGTTTACAATAAGAAAGACCCTTCCGATCGGCTTCTCGTTTTGATACATCGTAAATATGACATTCCTGAGTACGTTTTTAAAAGTTTTTTTCCGTCGCTCATTGTTTATAAAAAAGTTATGACCAAAAGATAGATAGATAGATAGATAATGTTTATTGATTCCCTTTAGGGTTACAATATCTTACACAAAAAAACTTACATCTACTCTTACAGCTAACTTACACAAAAAAAACTTACATCTACTCTTACATCTACTCTTACAACTATCCTTACAACTAACTTAAAAACTATAATACCTATATACACACACACGCACTCGCTTTACCCTACTCTACGCAATGTGGACCTCCCCTTCCGGCAATCAACTCTATCCAGCTACTCCGCAATTGGTTACCATACATTCTTCACTCTCATCCATACAATTACACAATTCTTTCCATACATCCATTTACTCAACTCCCACTCTCTCAACTTACATCCCTTCCCTCCTAATCACTCCTCTCTTTCCCTCTGACCTACCTCCTTTTCCGTTCCCCTATATTAATCCAACTTCCTTAACCATCCTTTGCCCTCCCCTTCTTCCTCCAGCGCCACTTCAATCGTATCCTCCCAATTCCCTTCCGCCCCCCCCCCATACCCCACAATCCTCCCACACATGTCTCCAACCCTCCTCTACTAATCTACACATTCTATATACCCTTTCTTTCTCCCCTTCCCAGTATCTACCTTCTTTTATCTCATTACCCATCCTAAACCTAGCCACCCTCTGACATCTACTTTCTCCCCACCCTTTTTTTAAATACTCCGGCACTCCTTCCTTCTTAATTTTCCCATACCATCTATTGTACCTCGAACTTTCAATCCTTTTCCATCTCTCCTCACTCTGTATCCTCCTCTCCTTCTCTATCAACCGCTGAGCTTTCCATTCTCCTGTTTCTCTACTTTCCCCCATCTCCGTTATCCTTACTCCACTCTCCTCATAATATTTTATCCTGTCACTCTCCCACTCAGACAACCCCTCCCCGCCCCCCTCTCTACCCCTAATCTCCTTTAAACATAGCTTCGCTATTTCGCTACCCTCTCCTCTTTCCAACCTTTCCTCAAATCTCCAGGCCCTTTGCCCCGCCCTTTCCCTTAATAGATATCTCTGCACTTCTTCTCTTACAAATATACCCCGGAGTCTTCCAATCTATTCCCAATAACCACCTTATATATCTATTTCGTAACTTCTCCGAGCTATCCCATTCTCTCCATTCCCATATCTCCACCCCATACCCAACCACTGACCAAACCAATACGTCGAACAACCATAACCTTCTACCCCAATCCCCTCCGAACTTCCTCTTCCCAATCCCTCACACCTGACTCATAATAGCCGCCCTTTTTCTCACTCTTTCTTTTATCTGCGCCTCCCTCCCTCCGTTCCTCTAAAACACATACCCTAAATATTTTAATTCCCTCGCCTCCTCCAATCTCTCCCCCTTCCACCACTATTTCGGCTTTTTCTCCCTCCCCCTCCCCTCCTAAACCTCATCACTTTTGATTTATTTACGTTGATTTCCAAACCCTCTCCAGCCAGATATTTCTCCATCCCTCTTATCATTCCCCTCATCCCTTCCTCCTCCTCCGCTAACAGCACCAAATCATCCGCATACGCCAATACATAAACCCTTCTTCTCCCTACCTTTACCCCACCCCATCCGTTCCTACCCAAATAGTCCTTCATATCCGCCGTCAACAGATTGAACAGGTACGGGCTCAGCGGGCATCTCTGCCTCACTCCTCTACCTGTCCAAAATCATTCCCCACCTCCCTCCTCCCGCCACCCTATTCCTCGTCTCCCTATATAAGTCTCCACACCTTCCCACTAATCCCTCCCTCATCGCTTTTAGTAAAGTCTCCCTATTGACCGTGTTGAAAGCCGCCCTCAAATCTAAAAATAACGCAATCAACCCACCCCTCTTCTTACTTAAATTTCTGCTAACCAGATAATTTATCACATAAATGTTATCCATCGTATCCCTTCCTCTCCTGAACCCCGCCTGGCTCTCCGAAAATTCTTTCCCTCCACCTTCTCCCTTAACCTTTCTGCTAACACTTCCGCATATACTTTATACAATGACCCGGCCAATGTCACCCCCCTATACTCCTCTACCTTATTTCCCTCTCCTTTTTTCAGCACTGGCACCACTATCCCCTCATTCCACTCATCGATCCACCCCTCTCCAGCCCAAATCCTCCTACATATATTCCATACCCATTCCTGCATATGTCTTCCTCCAAACTTCCACACTTCTGCTGGTATATCATCCCCCCTGGTGCCTTCCCTACCCTTAATTTTCCAATCGCCCTTATAATTTCTTCCCTTCCTATATCCTCCTCTTCCTCCTCCCTCTTTCCCCTTTCTCCTCTTACCACTTTCCAATCCATCCCTCCCAACTGCTTTTTGAAATAATCCTCCCACTCTCTTATCTCAATCCCACTACCCCCTCCTCTCTTCCTTCTACTTTCTCTATTCACCACTTCCCAACCTGCTTCATCGTTTTCGCTTTTTTCATCTCCTCCCAAGCTGTGTTTTCTTCCCCCTTTTTCCTATTACATAACGCCTTATACTCTTTTTTTCTTTTCTTATACTCCTCCTTACATCCTCTTCCCTCCCTCCACCTTCTTAACTCCCCTCTTACATTCTTCTTTTCCTCCTTACATTCTTCATTCCACCACCTCCTTCTCCCACTCCCTACTTTCCTTATCTCCCTTTCTTCTAACACTGTTCTTATTCTATTTTTCATGTTCTCCCATTCCTCTTCAACTTCCTTTTTCTCATCCCTCATCTCCTTCTGCATTTCCTCCATCCATTTTCTTTTTCTCTCCTTCGTCCATATTATCCTTTTTATTCTATCCTTCCTTCTGTCCCTTTCTCTGCTTCCAGTCCTCCCCCTTTTTCCACTTCTGATCCAGATCACCACCGGATGATGATCCGAATCCACTTGATTCCCTATTTCCATTTTCTCCACATATTTTTTCGTGCTTACTTCCCCTAGCACATAGTCAATCACTGACTCCCCTCTTCCACCCGTGTAAGTTTATTCCCCCTCCTCGTCTCCTTTTGTGTCCCCGTTCCATATTACTCAGCCCAGTTCCTCAATCTTCTCTAACAATAATCTTCCCTCTGCGTTCACTTTCTTATTCTTCGACCTTCTACTCCCTTCCTCCTCCTCCTCTCCCTCACCCCTCATTTCTCCACCTTTTTCTCCTGTCCTCGCGTTAAAATCTCTCCCACTATTGTTCTCACTTTTTCATTCCTCCCTTCCATCCACCCTCTTAACTCCTCTAATTTTTCCTCTATCCCCCCGTTTATATACACCCCCACGATCCTCCACCACTCTCCCCCTAACTTCACTCTTCTCACCATTATCCCATCCCTCCCTTCCCAACCTTTCTCCTCTTTTGCCTCCAGCCCCTTCTTTACTCCCAGCAACATCTCCCCCATAGCCATACCTTTCTTATTTTTTCTACCCGCCTACTGTACCTCCCAACTAAAATTCTTCGGTAGTTTCCCAGCAATCCCAGCCCACCCTTTTTTGTCTACCCAAGTTTCCGTCAGAATCATCCCAACTCTTCAACTCACTCCAAAAACTTTTATCTTTCCCCTTAAGCTCAGTCACATTCCAAAACACCACCTTTACACTCTCATCTTTCCTTTCTCCCTCCTCACTTTCATCCTTTTTTTCTTCCTTTCCCTCTGACTTTCCTACCCATATCTCCCTCTCTCCCCACCCGACCCTTCCCCCGCTTCTTTCCCCTTCTCTCCCTACTCCCCTTTTCTTACTATTTTAACCAATCCCCTTTTCTCCTCGTCCCATTTCCACCAAACCCCCTCCATCTTTATCCTATCGTCCTCCACCCAGACATTTTTCCCTTTCCTCCTCTTCCCCGCCGCAATTACCCCTAATTTCCTTCTTACCTCCCTCTCTTTCCACGATAAATCCTCCTCGATCCACACTTTTCTTCCCTTTAATCTCTTCTTCTTATCCCACATTGCTTCTTGTCCTCCTCCTTCTCCAGCCTTAACCACACCATTTCTCCTTTATCCTCCCTTTCTGTGGTTATCCTTCTCATTTCGCCTATCTTCACTTCCGCTCCTATCTCTTTCAAAAGCTTTTCCACTCCCCATCTCCAGTCACCTTTTTCTCTTGGAACTCCTTTTATTATAACATTCCTTGTCCTTCTCTCTTCCTTCTCTTTTCTCTCTATATTCTCGTCTAACAATCTCAATCTTCCTTCCCATTTGTTCCCTACCTCTATACTCCCTTTTCCCCTCCTTTTTCCTTTCCTCTTTCCTCTCTTTTTCTCTTCTAACCTTTTCTCCAGCTCTATCATATTTTCTTTCATCTTCTCCCCCTCTATTTTTAATATCTTTTCCCTCCTCTTCCAATCCTCCAACTCTCTCTCCATACTATTCACCTTCTCCATATACACCCCTATCTCCCTTCTTGTCTTCTTTATCTCCTCCCATATTCCATTTTTTCCTTCTTTCCCCTCTCCTCCTATATCTCTCTCCTTTCCTCCTTCTTCTTTTCCGCTCGGGGACCTCGCCGTTTTCCTGCTCTTTGCGAACAACCATTCTCCCTCGCTTTCCTTTCTCTCCTCATCATCCCTTTTCCTCTTCACCCACATATCCAGTGGTGAACTCTCACTTCCCGACCTCCCTCTCCTCCACCCATCTATTTCTTTCACCTTCTTCTTTATCCCTTTTCCGCTTCCCTCTGCCATTCTTTCTTTTCGCTATCCACCCTAAGGCTTAAGCTTTCTCCGCCTTAATGTTGTCCCCAAGAATTCCCTAGAGCTCTACACCTTCTGCCCTTTCTGCACTCTCTGCACTTTTTACTTAGCCCTTGCGCCGCCGTGTTACGCCGCCGCCGCCGACAAATTATCATCCGCCGATTCCGCCGCCGCCGAAAGAGAAAATTTTCGGCGAATCCGCCGCCGCCGCCGCCGAAAATTAATATGGCGCGCCGAAAAAAAGTATAATGCTATATGTTGTGACGTGGTAGTCGCGCCGCTCCTCCCTCGCCACAAAAAGCTCTCATGATCGCGGGAGTCCGGGGGTGCGAACCGTCTGGGAAGCGCCAAGATCCTCCAGGGCTTGCTTGCGTGCGTTGGATTTAGTTGCTTATTCGTATTATTTTTTTTGTATGCTCTTGGCGCCTCACCACATCGAGAACACACTACTGGAGGAGATATCAGGAACCATCGATTCTGAGTAAAGGCGAGAGTAAACGAGAGAAAAGGGTGTGCGTGGAGTCGCAGCTAGGCACTCGCACGACGACCAGAGGGGTGAGTCTCCGGAAATAAGCGGCGAGAAAGATGACAACGCGGAGGACAGCGAACCTTGGCGCTGAAAAGCCGAGGAAGCGAGGCGAACACCCA
>NW_018023499.1:0-1279 GCF_002006095.1 Pseudomyrmex gracilis | reverse complement strand
TGCTCGGGTGTGTTCATTGGCACGTGCATGCTGCGTGATTTTTGATTGCTTACGTGCACGGTGACCGGGGACGGGAATTCGGCGAGAGCTTTGTGCCGTGTCCGGCGCCAGCCTTACCAGCCCCTGCGAAATCAAGTAAGTCCCTCGGCATCGATATCACACCTGGTGGCCTGTCTAGTGATAAGCGCATGATTTAGCTAGATTAATCGACCCCGCCGCTTTGCAGCTTCAGGAAGGCTTTGGTTAACTCGCTTGTGTCTTTGCCGATCATAACGCCTGGTAGTGTATAGCGTATGTGAAGTCAGCGCGACGACGTAGCGTCCTCGATATCCCGAGTAAATATACGAAATCGGTCTTGCGATAGATCACGCTTCTGTTGGAAGTGTTTGATAATTGTCTCTACTTTTCTATTTTCTTTTCTTTATTTTCTTTTGTAATTACTGCCGCCGCGACAAAGCGATCTCGCCGTATCCTACCGGTGAACTTTCTTTTGTATTTTTTTGTTATTTTCGCTAAGTTGTCTCTTATTCCGCGGCATTATAATAAATTGTTTATTTCTTTCTCTCTATCTGCAGTGTGGTTGATTACGACTCTACTCCGAGATTCGTTCGAGACAGCCCTGTTTATTTATCATCCGACCCACCCCCTCTCCGTTTTAAATAGAGCTAGTCGGCCCATTGTGTTGAGCGACGCATATTTTGACGCGAGTACGCGTCTGGCGCCCAAAATTATACCTAAGAATTCGTCGGCTCGGTACAGTGGTTGCTCAGTTTATCACCCTTTTCTCTCCTGCTGATCTGGACGTTTCCTGTCTCGCGGACTTCCGTCCGTGTCCCGATCTCGTATCTTTCCGTTTCGGGCGGGACGACGCGGGAATTTTGTAACATCAGAGAAAAACGTCACAATGTGTTTTATATATATTGGTTGAAGTGTATTAAGACCGAAGCACAGACTTTTGCATAACGCATAACGCATAAGACATAAGAAAAACAACCAATTCAGCCTTCCATTTTCATCCCTACTTTTCGTTCTAGAAGGCTTTGATTGGTTGATTTTCTTATGTCTTATGTTTCTCTTCGCCGAAAGGTCTTCTACAATAAGATATTAGTAATAAATCAGAAGTCAGAAGTAAGAACTTGACTAAACACAATCGATTATTTTTCTGTGATTTGACTGTGATTGGTCGATTTCTTGCTTCTGACTTCTGATTTATTACTAATATTGTAGAAGGTTCTTTAGTAATAAATCAGAAGTCAGAAGCAAGAAATTGACCAATCAC
>NW_018023498.1:5235-11774 GCF_002006095.1 Pseudomyrmex gracilis | reverse complement strand
AACCCCGTCTTCCTGAAGAAGTCAAGACCCAGGATACATCGAGTATATCCGCCACAAATAGAGGCATGCTTAAAGAATGTCTCCCTACAACCACTCAAGCCACACATTCTAACTGAACCGGAACTTCCTCACCGGTAGGATATCTCAACCTCGGCCTCTCTGTCAACCTTTGACATTGCGATTTCTCTACAAAATTAAAATTTACGATCGACACATCGGAGCCCGTATCAAATTTAAAATTACACGATTTACCATTCAAAAAACCAGAAAAAACAAACAAATTATTTTTCTTATTATTAATTTGTTTAACCAACAATACCTTTTCCGGGGTGTCCCACCCCATAGCCGAACCCACCCCTGGAAGCTCGACTAACAAGCTTTGTTTTCCGACAAATTAGTCGGACACTCATAACGGAAGTGCCCCTTCTTCCCGCACTTCCAGCACTCTCTTTCCTTCCGTCCACTATCTCCCCTCTGCTCTTGCCCCTTCTTCGTTCNGTTCTCCGACCTCCGCTCGCCGTTTTTCTTAAGATTATACGGCGTCTCCTTGCTCGCCCCAAAACTATTCTCCTGAATAGCTTTCACCGCCTTCGCGCGCTCGATGGCAGTCCTCAGCGAAGTTACGTTCTCTATTTGCAACGCTCGCTTCACAAATCTGTCCGAAAGGGCGGCAATAAACTGTGCGCAAGCGACTCTCTCGCAAATTTCATGCGTACCCTTCGGATACGCGAGACGCGCCAGACGCTCTATATCCGCGCCGAGCGTCGCAAAATCCTCTCCGCCCCTCTGCTTACGATTAGGAAATTGCGCGTAACAACTTTGGAAAAGTTCTCGCTCTTCGAACCGCGATTCCAACTTAGAGCGGATATCCTCGAAGCTGAACCCCTCTTCCAGCCCCTCTAAAACTGAGCGCGCTTTTCCCCTCAGATTAGTGGCCAAAACCGTCGCTTTTGTCGCATCGCTCCACCCGTTCGCACGCGCGACCAACTCGAACTGCGCGAAGAACTCGCGCCACGGAACACCCCCGTCAAACACGTCCGGCTTAATTTTTATTCCCGTCAATTCTCCCGCCCGTACAGAAGAATGATTTGGAAGTGACTCGCCTGATGCACCGCGGCGAAACTGCTCCTTTAAGCGACGGATATCCTCCTCCTTTTGGCGCATGAAATCACCAAATTCCCGCTNCTTCTGCCGGAACGAATCCTTTTCCTGTCGACGCTCCTCCCGCAGCTGCTCTAACTCCCGCAGGACCGCACGCAGTGTCTCGCTCTCGGACATCGCTGTCGCCGCCTCCGGCGCCGCCGACGTCTCTGCCGTTCCCGCCGCAACTTGACTGCGCGTTCTCCGCGGCAAATGCACCAGAGCCATTCCGCTGATCTCTCAAACTCGATCTCTCAGATCCCGGACGAGCCCCCAAATTGTTGCAAATGTTGCACTCACGGCTGCGTTAAATCACGTTACCGCCGCGTTGTCGCGCTCCGCGGAAAGAAAAGGAAACACCGCGTATAACACACTAGATCTTTATTGGAAAACGCGTTACAATAAATCGCGGAAAACGTAAAGGAACCTTAGCCGATGTTCCAGTCTGTCGACGATTCCGAATCCGGCAGCTCACTCTCCTGAACCTCTCTGTCAACAAACNCCGTTGCTACCAGAACAAAAAGACGCCCAAGCGATCGATCGTCGAAAATCTTCATATACCGCGTGCCGCATCTCGCAACAATACACTGAAATATAACCTACAAGACCTGCCACGTAAACTGTGCATTATATACGCGTCGAATTATTTACACGGAAGTAGTGTTGCCAACATGCAACAAACTGTACTATATTGCATGGTGTTCATATTATTTTGTNCAATCTCAGTATGTATATATGTATATAAGTTTTCTGTCCGTAACAAATAAAAAATGTAAGCAAGCGCTTTGTACATATAATAAAAGAAAGATATAAAATGTAAGTTATTTTAACAATATATTGCGTGTAAAAATAAAGTTATAAAATGCAAGATTTTNTGTACAATTTAGTAGATTAAGGTAGCAATATGACTTGTACACATTTTGTAAAAAGTAATAGTTTAGTGTTATTAAATTTTTATTGCAAATAAAATTAAAAGATTGCTTTCTCCCGATTTCTTTTTTCTTATTCTTAGAAACTGACTTTTTGATACATATATATATATATATATATATATATGTTGTGACGTGCACTCCGCCTTAGGATCTTTTAGCGAAGGTGCCGCACAACTTCGGCACGTTTATTTAGTCAGAAAAACTAAATTTTGCTATTCACCTAATTTGAAAGTTTGGCGCTAGGCGTGCTTTTACACGCCGAACTCAAAATCTCAGTTTTACAAGACGTATCTTGACAAGAATTTAAGCGTGACGGAACGGTCACTCGGCAGCTCAATNTCTTTTTTTTNAAAATAACGGAGAGGCGTGAGCTCAGGAGGCAGTGTTTAATAAATAACGGCAGAGAAACTTGTTTGTTTGAAGTTGATAAAAATATAATCTTAATTAGAATAATTTTCAGTGGCACCGAGTATCGGCCTTACAATGTATCAGATAACAACAACAACAAAAAAAACATAAAGAATAGTACAATTAAAGACGCGTGCCCATATTGCNCGGTAAAATTTGTATGATTGGCAGCTAATTCGGAAGGTGTAATTTCTTTTTTTTNATTTGATCGCGGCTGCGTGCCCGTATCCTATTTCATAGAGTTGCACGGAAATGACCGCAGGGGTTATCTTTGTAGAGGAATGTGCCGTCGCATACAAGACGTCAGACACGGCGCGCGGGCGCAGCGCGATCTTTGTGTCGCGCGTATTAGACAATAGACTTAACGCAATGTCGCGATCCGACGGCCACAGATTTCGGCACGATTCGTAATTGCACTCTTAATATGCCGTATAAACTAAAGAGATGGTATTCCGTATTTCTAAATTACACGCTCGGAGACNATAATAACATATAGACGCGGCACAAAGATACGATACAATCAAATACAAAACAAATGAAAACATTATGCGCACGAGTAACGAGCNGAATTTTGCCCAGATTGTTGCGACCGCGTTACGGCGAGAGAGCAGCAAAGAAAATGTTTTACGGCAACAATTGCTTTTATGAGTTTATTATACAGTGTAATACTTAAATGCAAGTATACGGCGCGGCATCGAGCTAATAAAAGACGTACAGACTCGATCCGCGATTGTATAATATTGAAAAGACAAAATATGCGAGAGAGAGCAAGCGATCACTTACTTTCGTCGGCACCCTCCTTACGTGGCTTTTCTAGCTCCACAAAACAAAATATTTCTCGGCAGCTTCCCTCAGGATTGTTCTTCGGACGCTCTATACTCTCGGTTCCTCCTCGGGGTACACTTTACGGCACTCACTTTTGACACGGCTCACAGTTCTTTTGGAGGCGAGGAACTCNCGTCGTTCACGGCACGCACAACAATGATCTCGGCCGCTACGGTAATTTCTCTCGGGGCCGCATGCCGTTACTCGGGTCAAGTGATTAGCCAATCATATTTTGTGCTCCGTGGCGCTGTGATTGACGGCGGCCACGTGCGTATCAGCAACTCATTGACGCTGGCCCTTTTCTGGTCGCCTCGGCTCATTCGGCTTCAACTTCTCATGTCACTGAGCTTACTCGGGCTCAGCTTCCAGGGGCGTGTTCCGTTTGACCACAGTACGATTCGACACCGATCGATTCGACACCAAATTATTGGACACAGATTTATTCGACACCGTACGATTCGACACCAAATTATTCGACACCGTACGATTCGACACCAAGTTATTCGACACGAAATTATTCGACACTGTACGATACGACACCAGATTATTCGACACCGTACGATTCGACACAAAATTATTCGACACCAAATTATTTGACACCGTACGATTCAACACAAAACAAGCACTATGCATCGTGACAATTAATACTAGTAGCAACACAGGTTAGGGTTAGGTTAGGNTTTTTTCGGGGAGGGGGTGCAGGGGGAGGGGCGGAGCCCTTGCAACATGCGTACTATAATATGTGATGCAAATAAATTTGTTTCTGAAATGTACATGATATCGGAAAATGTACTGTGTCGAATTGTACGGTGTCGAATAATTTCGTGTCGAATAAATCTGTGTCGAATCGAGCGGTGTCGAATCGTACTGTGGTCAATAGAGTATCACCCAGCTTCCAGTACCGCGGAATCGAAAACTCTACAGGGAGCTCTGCTTAGGTTTTTGGTGAAGTCGGAGTGTCGACGTCTCCCGTTTCCTGGTCCGTCGTCATTATGGTCGCCTAGCGCCTCGCATCTCTAGAGCCCGTACGCTTTTGTGTGTACGCCGCTGCGCTGTATCGCGGAACGAAGAGGTACTTGGAAGTGCAAGAGAAAGCTGCTGGTGCAACATGGAGGCTTTTTACCGTACATCAACGGGTCCATACTTGGAGCTTTATTATCTCGAATTATCGAGTAATCATGGAACGGCTAAAAACATGATGCTTGCTGATTTCTACGGATAATCTCGAGAGAATNCAACAACGGATGGCGGGGAAAAATACGGGAACTGCCGCTGCTAATACCACCTGCACTCCNGGAACCGTGTTCTCGCGTATCGACGCGGAGATGAGACGTATTCTCGATTCTCCTGTTGATGAAGATGAAAAATGGAAATTGTGCAGTGAATTACTTTGTCGATATCTATACTTTATCCAAAAAGCGAGAAAGCGTTCTCGCAAAGAAAAAGATCCATCCGTGGCAAAAACAACTGCTGTGACCGGAGGAGAGAAAGAAGAGGAGAAAGACGATGAAATAAGAGAACTATTTCACGACGCGGAAGAATCAATGGACGCTTTGCCTCAATCTCCGTTTTGCCAAAACATTATTCAACGCCCTTGCGACACAATAATAATCAATATCAGCGGATTAATCAGTTGACTCCGAAGAAAAATGTATCGTTTGCAAATATTTCATTTGACAACAGCAGCGCAACGTCATTACGTTCTCGCAAACAAAAAATTATAACAAAGATAATAAAAACAATTCTAAAAATTATAATAAAACTATAATCTCAAAGCGCGAATGCTTTTGAATCATCTGATCAAAGCAGCTGTTCCCGTCAAGATCACATGGAACGAACGCGACGTCGTGACCAANAGTCCAGAATTGGTGAAAGCGAATATTGTGGGACTCGTAAACGATGCGATGCGAGAAAGGAAAACNGCTGAAATAACGGGGACCATTCATTGTGTTTATTTACTTTGCGACATAAACACGCCTCTTCAATACGTGGGAAATCCTAAATATTTACGCTTTTTGCGAAAAGGAAAAAAAAACAAAGCGCAAATCTCCGCATACCATTGAACAAGAAGAAGAAGAAGCCGAAGAGGAAGGATGGGATTACCGCGTCACCGACAAGAACAAGAAAAAGATACGATTTGGGATATTGAGACGGCTGCTCACGTGAGACGAAATGTAGACGAAACGCTTGATAAATTGTATTATAATCCCGCGCATTACGCCGGTTACTCNTCGACGGGAAATTTGTCGCAAGCCGCTAAACCGAATTACTCGCGCGAGGACGTTNTAAGCGCTGGAGTTTTATTAGCTCACGCTAATAATAATAGTAATAAGATTGGAGCGAGGGGGCTATTAGAGTCCCTTTATGTCACCTAGATCTATAAAATCTTCTGTGACTCCCGCTAGTTGCTTATCGGCCTATCTGCTTCAGCCCGGCATTTTCTGCCAGGTTTCGCAGATGGCTGATCTTGATATTTTTTAGGTCCTCAGTCCTCACAAATGCAGCCCAAGGATCTAAATCTTTTAAGAGCTAAGAATGGACAGCGACACAGTATATGGTCGCTGTCCTCCTTTTTCTCATCGCATAATTTGCAGTTTGCTTTGTCGGCCAATCCCATGTTGTACAAATGTGCCTTGAAAGCCCAGTGTCCAGTGAGAAGACCGATACTTAATCTTAGTCTATCTTTATCCATAGCCAGCAGTTCTTTAGTCCTGCTTGACGATGACTGACTCATCAAGAGTTTGGCCTGGCGACAGCTTTTCAGTTTCTTCCAAGAGTCCTGGTGCTCTTGCTTCAGCCGATCCTTGATGTAATTTTTTCCTACGGCAAAGGGAACGCCGACTTTTTGGCCAGCTGGTTCCTCTAAGGTGTCCAGTTTTGCCACGCCATCCGCTATCTCATTACCGGATACCTTGATGGCCGGGTACCCAGATTAGTGTGATCTTGTTATGATCTCCCAATCCGTTCAGAGCTTGCATGCAGTCCTGAACCACTGATGATTCAGTAGTGGTTTTAGCAAGGGCTCCTATAGCGGCTTTACTATCTGTGTAGATATAGATCCTCCTGCTCATGGTCTCCTTTAAGAGCAGGAGTCTAGCACATTCCAGGATAGCCAAGACCTCCGCTTGGAAGACCGTGGCTAACTGACCCAGAGAGAAAGACTCACTGTGATTGTTTTCTGGACAATATATATCTGCTCCAAAGCGGTCGTTTGTTTTAGCTCCATCAGCGAAC
>NW_018023498.1:0-4142 GCF_002006095.1 Pseudomyrmex gracilis | reverse complement strand
ATAGTGACGATAGTGAGAATAGTATTGATAATCCTTTCAGTAAAATAATTTCTGATAAGATATATGATAATAGTGATANAACTATTGTTCTAAGTATTTTAGTCGTCATGAGATATTATATTCAACATAGACTGACAANAGCAGCTTTAAAACATTTGTTAAATATGTTACACATACTTCTTCCGAACCTTAATAAGATACCAAAGATTGATTTCTGTTTATTTTAAATTATTGACAAGGCTATACCATCATGTAATTTCATTAAACATTATTATTATAAAAATTGTTTATTATATAATAACACTAATCCTTTAATGAAAGTATGTTCATCATGTTTAAGTACAGAAGGAACTTCTTTTTCTTTTTTAATTAGACATTATTGATCAAATCAGATACTTATTCGAAAAAAGGAATCTCACTGATAAATTGCGTATTGATTCTAATGAAAATTATAACACCATATCTGATATTACTGATGGATTAGAATATGCAAGAGTAAATTTAAGAAGTGGACGAGGTCAGTATGATTTAACTTTGATACTCAATACAGATGGAATTTCTTTATCTAAAAGCTCAAAAAGTCATAAGAACATTTAAGAGAAGCATTTATTATTATTATAGGCATTTGGTATGATACTAATCAAAAGCCTAAAATAAATACTTATCTTCAACTTTTTTGTAAAAAGCTCATCACTTGTTTCCGGAAAGGAATTACGTGGACTCATCCTGTGACAGGCGAAATTTGCGTTTCAAAACTTGTTGCACCTCTGTTTGTAGCAGATGCACCAGCCAGAGCTCAAATTTTAAATACCGTAAATTTTAATGGTAAATATGGTTGTAACATTTGTGAAATCAAANCTCAGCGTTNGGCAGAAATTACAAAGAAAAAAGAATTCGAGTTTACACTTTTCAAAATAAAGCAAGCTAAGAAATGGAAGTAACATTAAAAAATATGCACAAAAAGTTTTTGATAAAAAAGTTTCCTCCATAAAAGGTATCAAAGGGAAATCTGTANTTGCATCTTTACCTCTTTTGGATTTAGGAACCTGTGTAATTCCTAAGTATATGCATTCTGTTTTACTTGGAGTTGTAAAGCAATTTATTTCTCTTTGGATGAGTACAAAAACTCATTGGTGTATTGTAAAATATATCAAAGAAATTGATAGGTTTTTGACAAATATTCAACCACCTTATTTTTTCCACAAAATGCCTCGCAATTTATCAGATTACAAATTTTATAAAGCATCTGAATTGTATAATTTTTTGTTATTTTACTTAGTACCAACACTCGTCAATCGTTTACCAGAAAAGTATTTCCAACATTGGTTGTTGTTAGTCATATCGATATTTAATCTATTAAAAAAACAGATTTGTATTCAATCAGAATTAGAAGCAACAGAAATTTTATTGAGATTGTTTGTAAAAGATGTTGGAAGTTTATATAGAGATAGAGCTTACACTTATAATGTTCATGGTACCAAACACTTAGGTCAAAAAATNATTAATAATTTAACAAGAGCTCAAGCTGTACAAAATTTGAGTATACAATATAAATATGATAAGAATACTTTCAATACTTGTCAAGTATCGGAGAAGTATCAACTTATTACTGTAGTAGAAAAAGTGCAAAGTAAAAGCGATGCAGAAACTAGATTAATTGAATCATTATCCTTGTGTTTTGAAAATATAACATTTTATTGTCGAACTAAAGTAAATAACAAAATATATACTTCAGAAATTTACAAAGTAACAAAAACTAATAGTTATACGGTTTAAATAAATATTAGCGATACTACAGTATATGGCATTATCCGATACTTCTTGAAGTTTGAAAATAATGTATCTTTTGTTCTACAATGCTTCAATGTTGAGCATACAAAAATGTTTATTTACCAAGAAACGAATACTGTAGTAAAGCATATAATACTTATTAAAAAAAAAGATGAATTTATTTTAGTAAAAGCAGAAGACATTAAATTTATAACTCATCTTATAAGAATTGGCGATTATGTCTGTACACGTCCATATGAATTTAAGAAAATTATGTAAGTAATGTAAAAATTATAGCAAGTGNATAATATAAAAAAATTTTGCGTTATTTTATATATTAAGAAATAATGGAAACAAAATCAAATAAAATGAGATTTTTCCTATACATTTTATATTCATTTTTAAATCCTATTATCTTTTATTAATTATAAAAACTTTAAAAAACTACAAGTATTACGTATTATATGTATATATAAACTTTAATCTATGTAGATTTATTTAAATTTAAGAGAATTACTAAGAATACAATTACGCAGATTTGCGTAACTTTATGTAAGTATAATTAATCGTTATGGATCTCTGTAGATCTACGCGGATTTACATAGATCTAAGTAGATATAAAGTGATACGCAAAAATTTCTTATAATAGATTTACGCAGAACTAAATAATTCTGCAAAGATCTAAGTAGATCAGCGCAGATTTACTAAAGAGGATCTACGTAGATCTAAATAGATTTATTTTGATCTAAGCAGATTAAAGCAGATCTAATATGGTAGATCTAAGTAGGTCTAACGATAAATAAAGTGCAAATTTTGCATAGATCTATTTACATCTAATAAAATTTATTTGAATCTAATGACCTTTTTTTCCCATGTTTTTTTATCTAAGGAGATCTCGTTAGATATAAATTAGATCTACTTAAATTTAATCCATTTTTTCTCGGGTGGTTAATNTAATTTTAATTACAAAAACGTTAAATAACTTTGCATTGCGTATTCTTTTTGTATGAGCCAAAGAAGAGATATAGAATTATTAATTGTTAACAAATATAAAAAATATAAACTATACTATGATTGTGATTATACAATGTAGATTAGATTAGATGACGAANAGCGGGGGGCTTGTGAGACCCTATTGTCACCTAGATCTCTAAGGTCCTCTGCGACTCCCGCTAGTTGTTAATCGACCAAGCTGCTAAAACCCGGCATTTGCTGCCAGGCTACACAGTTGGCCGATTTTAATTATTTTCAGGTCCTCGGGCTCCACAAACATGGAGCCCAAAAATCTGAATCTCTTGAGTGCCAGAGACGGGCAGCGACACAATATGTGCACGCTGTCCTCCCCCTCCTCACTACAAAATCTACAACTACTCTCTTCAACTAGGCCTAAGTTGAATAAATGTGCCTTGAAGGCCCAATGCCCTGTGAGGAGACCTATGCACAATCTTTGTCTGTACTTACTCATTGTCAGTAGTTCTTTAGTCTTACCTGGCAATGGCTGAGTCATCAGGGCCTTAGCTTGGCGGCAGCTCTTCAGTATCTCCCAAGAGATCCTGTGCTCCCTTTTCAGCCAGTCCTTAATATGGTTTTTCCCTGTCGCAAAGGGAACTCCAACTTTCTGGCAGACTGGTTCCTCCAAGATTCCCAGTTTTGCCAGACTATCAGCCACTTCATTTCTTTGGATACCTTGGTGGCCAGGTACCCAGACAAGCGTGATGTTGTTTTGCTCGCCCAATCTGTTTAGAGCTTGCATACAGTCCCAAACCACTAAAGATTCAGTGGTGGTCTTGGCAAGAGCTCCTATGGCTGCTTTGCTATTCGTATAGATATTGATCCTCCTAGTTTTTGTCTCTCTTGAGAGTAGAAGTCTTGCACATTCCAGAATAGCCAGGACTTCCGCTTGAAAGACCGTGGCCAATTTACCCAGAGAGAAAAACTCTCTGTGATTTAATCCTGGACAGTAGATGCCTGCTTCATAGCAGCCGTTTGCTCCAGATCCATCAGTAAACCATGCATGAGTGCCCGGCTGAATCTGAAGATTTTTATTTTTCCAGTCCGCCCTGGTGGTCAAGTTTATGGAGAACGCCTTGTCGATTTGGCGTATTCTGGATATTCTATCTTGCTTTAAGGTAAAGGGTGGTTTGTGAAGAAACTCAAACCTAGTATGACCTACACCGAAATCTCTCCACTCCCCCTGACACCTTAGTCTATATGCTGTGAGTTTGGCAGCGCTGATGATGGTCAATCTTAGAGGTGGAATGCAGAGTGCCACTTCCAGCGCTTCTGTTGGTGTCGTTCTCATAGTGCCTACCGCAGCCCTCAAGTAATTACCTTGTAGGCTTTTTAGTAGGTTCTTTGACTCCATCTTTTCC
>NW_018023497.1:1884-11905 GCF_002006095.1 Pseudomyrmex gracilis | reverse complement strand
TACGTATCGACAAGTCGCTCGTGGACATCGCTACGTAGTTGCCAATGTGCACCACCCATGGACATGCGCTAGCTTACGGGCCGGNATAGCGATCGTAAAAACTCTTATGGGCCTGGGAGTCGATTCTGTATCACGCAGTGTAGTGAAAATTACAAAAGTGAGCAAATTTACTAAAATATCTATGATCTTATTGGTCAACAACTAGTAAATTTGCTCACTTTTGTCATTTTCACTACATTGCATGGATACAGAATCGTCCTTCTGGCCACTCTCAGGCTTCTGTCTGATTCTGTCTTTGTTTCTCACTGAATACTGAACGAAGACAGAATGACTTTTGTGTCGACTTGTGTCGACTGTGTCTCCTATATATGTAATACTCCTATATGGCTAGGTGAGCAAGTTTTCCATAAGCGGGACTTGTTCCAACACTGATGGATAGAAGATAGATGCTTATTGGCTCTCCAAGAAAAAGTAGGAGGAGTGTTCAATAATTGGTAATGCGCAAGCGTTGCGAGAAAATTTAAACAGATTTATAAAAGGAATCTACTAGTTAGTAATTATTAAGAAAAAGAAATATAGAAAGTGGCTATAAATGGTTTTATTTTCTAATTACAAAAAGTTATACGTAAAATTTTATTAGATAAATATGTTCAAGGATTAAAAAAAAAATTAATTTATATTGTGCAAGAAAGTGAAAACAATATAGAAAAGAGATGAAATGAAACATTAAAATTTTTGGCACAATAATAAAAAATATCAGTGATGTAATATATTAATAAAAGCAACATAATTAAGTAAGAAATAGAATACAGCATGCAATATACAAGTGACACCAATATTGTACAAAAAAGAAATGTATTTATTTTAAAAATGTAAAATAATTATATTAATTTGATAAACAAATTACAATTTACATTTATTTTATATATAAAGTTATATATTATATATATATTCTTAAGATAAACTGATAATCACATTTCAGAGACATAATATATACATTAAAATTTACGCTTATAACTTACTTATGTAAGCAAAGATCTTTATTTTTGGCTTGTTTTTTGTTACAGACATAACAATACCTCACCATTTTGCACTGATTTTATCGTGTAGTACGTAATTTTCGTGCTACACAAATAGATTCAAAACAATGGGTGTGTTTAGCCGAAGTTAGCGCTACGTAGCGCTACGTAGCGGCTTCATGTAGCAGTTGTAATTGCTGCGTTACTTCTGCTGGACAGTATTGCTACGCGCAGCATGTTCTATAGAAGTAACGCAGCACTTGCAACTGCTACATGAAGCCGCTACGTAGCGCTACGTAGCGCTAACTTCGGCTAAACACACCCAATATCTTAGAAGACTTTCGAGGTTATACTTCACGTTACATGTGCTATAGATTTTCAGTACTGGCAGTGAATATCGGAACGCAGCCAATATACGCATTATGAATACATGTCACGCATGCGCTTTCGAACAAACTGAACAGTGATAAAGAGTAATAAAGAGAGTAGAGCATTGTCTGCACCGTAGTGTTGAAACCGCGCTGAGAGCTCAACTAGCCATATAGAAGTATTACATATATGGTGTCTCCTAAAAAGAAAGCAGCTTATATAGGGTGCGTTCAGACAACTCAACAGTTGCACAACGGTTGAGAGATAATCACTTCTGATTGGATCATACTTTTGGAACCGCTGCAAATTTTGAAGAATAGTCCTATCATAAATGATGATCTCTCAACCGTTGAGTTGTCTGAACGCACCCATATATAAGCTGTGTTCCAGAATTGCTGCCAGCACGCTGCCAGTACTAAAATTGTATAATATATGTGACGTAAACTATAGATCTTTAGTACAGTGAATTTTGGAACACAGCCGTAGTATGGGAAGTGCGCGAAACGGACGAGTTTTCGGTTATCCGGTTTTTCTCTTCTCAAATTGAATGCAGTATATACCAAATCACTTGCCACCTTGTCCACTTCGTCCGTATGTTGAGATTTGTATATGTGATATGTAATACTTCTATAAAGTCTAAAGGTGATACATTTCTCTGTGTCAAGACAATTATTAAACAAAAATCAGAATGAAAGAGGCCAGTATTACAGCGATTTTTGCGATTTTGGCGATTTTCATGATCGTACAAACACATAGTATTAGATTTTATCTGGAGCCGAATAGTCACAAATGTCTGAAGGAAGAAGTACACGCGAACGTGCTTGTCACGGGCGAGTACGAGGTGACCGAGGCAATAGGTCAAAAGACAGACTATGTAGTAAGTAAAATGTTCGAGATTGCTTACGTGACATGTTTTTCATACAAAGGATTGAAATGATGATGATGTTTTTCATCTTTCGCTGAAATATTGTAAAAGCAGGTTAACGACAGTTAACCTCGCCAGGGTGAGCCCACTAACAGCTGTTTTTGAGACTTGTTGCTTTCTTTTGCTGCAAATGTTGAGTTTGGTTAGCGATTTTTATGAAATTTGATTCGGTGAGTTGAATATATCCAGATAATAATTAGAATCAGTTGCTAAACAAAAAAGATTGCTTTTTTTGAGGTTAAGATATATTTATTACTTGATATTGACCGGCTTAATTTCTCTTTAATGTAAGGGCTTTAAACCTGGAAATCCTAAGTTTGAATCTGTCTAATATCTTAGGATTTTTCTGGGCCGATCTCTTTTTACCTAAACTAACCTAACCTTAACCTAACCTAACCTAACCTAACCCTAACCTGATTCCAGAGACTGTACATATATTGGATGTAAGGTGAATTTAGGCCTTCAATCAATATTACACATAATAATCAGCAGCATCAAAATTATCAAAAATTAAAAGACAACAACAGCATAGTGACTCAGATCTTATTTAAAACTGTAGGTTTACTGAAATTTATGAATTGTATATTTTTCCGCTTGTGAAGTTCAACAAATGAAAATAGAGCCAATACGAGCTGTAAAGAGGGTGTTCATGTTTACATGATTTGTTTTATTTTTAATGTCACATGTTTCGATCCATATTCCATACTAAAATCTTTAGTGACTATCTTGATTAAAATGAAAGTAAGAAGAACTCAGTTCTTGTGCATAGCTGTTCACTAAGGTGATAACACTTAGCGAAGGAAAGGAGGGACATTTTTAAAAGAACTTTTTTTTACATACATAAATTGCTTTAATGAAAAATATTATATTATATTTGTAAATAATTTTTTATATATTATTTTATTTGTAAATTATATATTTAATGCATTAAATGAGATTCTAATTAATATTGCAAAATAAAAATATCAAATTATGAGATCACATTTTAAATTTGTACTTTTTTACTGAATGTATTTTCTTAAATAATATTTGGGTTTTTTAATACAAAATCAAACTTCTTCACATGTTAGTTAAAAGTTATATTTTACACTTGTTATGACTTCCATTGTTTTTATCAATAATTGTGTTTTTTCGGGAGTTCATATTTGATTAAAGAAAGAACTTGTTCGACGCAAGCAGTTGTCTCTGAAAGACATAAACCAAATTCTATGAATACTTTCAAATTCTTTATGTCAATGTGCTACTGATTAAAATGTTGAGATATTTTTGGCCATCGTTAATCAACTTCTTTAGTGTTATCATACTCATTTTTTATTTTGTGACTAAAAACATACGTATTTATTTTATTCTTCTTATTTTGTCAATTAAGATATTGTTAATTAAGATCAATTTTTATAAATGTATATTTTACGAAACTAAACTTGTTGAACTGTAAACTCGATGACTCAAAGACTATGCAGATATCATTACTTCCTCACGACAACTGATAGACTGATAGGAGAGTCTACAATCGACTAATCACTGACTTAATCCCCTTGCACATGATGAATCTACATCGAAAATAAGGTGATGAATCTGAAATTTTTATTTTTATTTTTCAAGCTTTATACATTTTCTGAACCTGTCGATTAAAAACACCTAAAATAATGTAGAACTTAAAAAATGGTAAATAATGTAATGTTAGAATATACACATACTTAATCAATTATATTTTCCATTGATTCATATTGATTGTGTATATTGGATCGGATAATATACATCATAAAAACATGAAAAACATAAATATTTTCTACATACAGCGCATCTTATGAATACACACGCTATGCAATCACATTTTGATGAATAAACATTAAAAAAAAGACTTTAGTAACATATGAAAAAACAGTTTTTTCCAATTTTACGTTCTACATTATTTCAAGTGTTTTTAATCGACAGGTTCAAAAAATGTATAAAGGTTGAAAAATAAAAATAAAACTAATTTTCTAAAAATATTTCATTTATTTTACTATTATTTTATGCAGATAAATATTCTAAAAAATATACGTATATATACACCACATAAATATATGCCAAGTATTTAGTTTTATGTAAATACATAATAGATATACATATAAAATAGTTTTAAAAAATCATAAAATTAAAAAAAAAAAACAATTCATTGTTAGGTTTTGATTCAGCGTTCTTGATTTTACTAGTCTCGCGCTTACTCATCGCGCTACACAACACTTATCGATAACATCCCGGTAAAAACTTTTTCATATATACTTATACACAAATTAAAATAATTATATCTAATTATGCAAATTTATATGCCGAATATGTCCATACAATTTTATACATGGAGAATTTCTTTTTTTAAGAGAATGGCTTCAGAGATATTCCATATCAAATAACTATTACATATAAATAACTCTATTAGTATCATGTTAGACAAAAAAAGTATATAAAACTATATTTTTACTATATTTTAAAAAAATTTTTGATATATAATCATATATACTTATACACAAATTAAACTTATTATATCTAATTATGCAAATTTATATACCGAATATGTCCATACAATTTTATACATGGAAAATTTTTTACCGGGACGCCTTTCTTTACATCTTATACCCTATACCTGTACCTATACTACCGAGTGTTCCAAATTTCAAACATAAAACAATATTATTTAAAAGGCGCATTGGACCAAACGCTCGGACACGGATCAACTTATTTTTTATGTAGATTAATCATGTGCAAGGAAATTAAAATCGGTGATTAGTCAACTGTAGACCCTCCTTCTAAGTCAGTCTAGACGAAGATTCTAATATGGATCGAAACGTTTGACGTTAAACATAGAACAAATCATTTAAACATAGACACTTTTTTTACGGCTTGTATTGACCCACTTTTCATTTTTTGAAATTTATGAAACTTGAAATTTGAATCTTAAAACGCGTATAAGTTTAGTGTAGACTGGTGGGTGAAAGCCTGTGAGCTATTAAAAAACAAGTCATCACTTAATATTATTCGAGTAATTTGTTCGCTTATCACATTTGTGGGTCTCATTTTACATGGAATGATGCAAAACTAAATTCAATGTTAACCCTAATTCTTAGGGCCAAAGCACAGACTTTTGTATAACGCATAACGCACAAAACATAAGAGAATCAACCAATCTAGCCTTCCATTTTTATTCCTACTTCTTGTTCTAGAAGGCTTTAATTGGTTGATTCTCGTATGTCTTATCCGTTATGCATTATGCAAAAGTCTGTGCTTTGGCTCTTAGCGATAAATGTGAGATAAAAATTGATGATTTCATTGTTTACAGATTCAAGATTCTAAGGGTCATATATTGTCGCAAAAGGATGACATTCCCCATGGAAAACTGTTAAAATTTTCTTTTGTGACAGAGACATATGATACTTTTGAAATCTGCTTTGTTTCTCACGTTCCAAGCCGTATGAATTTGTTTATTATTGTTCTACTTGTTGTTTATTTGTTCTTCTACTTTAATTATATTATTTAAACTTGAAATGAATAACTATTCTTTTAGATCAACGTGGTATGAGACAAGAAGTCATGCTGATCACAAAACGTGGCATTGAAGCAAAGAGTTACGAAGGCGTAAGAGTTTAGAGATATTATTAAATATAATTATATTTCTTATAAATTTTCTACTATATAGTTTTTTTTTTTATAAAGTTTATACGTTATATATTATGGTTATTAAAAAATGAAAATATCTGATATTATTTTATCTTTCTGTTTATATGTGGCTTATTTCCAATGCGATGCAGTTGGTAAAGTAGAGATTTTAATATTGTGTTCTCACTGGCATAAATTTTATGACAAAACTGACACAATATGTCATAGTCAGCTATAGAACTAGGCCTTGAGCATAATAGACAAAATATTAAGAATAGGAATAAATATTAAATATTTTTAGAAAAAGTTTCAAATATATTACATTAAACAAGAGAATGGAATAGATTAATTATTCCACATTCTTATTTTTTACAATTAATAAAGAATTTTTTAGACTCCCAAGTTTCTAAACTAATAAATGTATAGACGGTCACGAGACCCGTTCAAAATCTCAATTCAAAAACTCACGTGTAAGATTTACACGTAAACACCTATATATATAGATATACACGCATATTTCCGCACAACATCCAGCGAACGGCTCTCATGACCGTCTATATATCTCTTAGTTCTTATTTCTTAATTTATGATGCATTAATTTATTCTATTTATTTATTTATTCTATTTTCTTGTTTTGTAAAGAAATAATTCAAATTCCTTATTTAATGTTTATTCTTATTCCTAATATTTTATCTATTATGTTCAGGGCCTAAGCTGTCAGAGCACAATTCTACTTATTTGTGCATGATTTTACAGCTGTTTAAAACTCCAATAGTTTTATTTTATTTATTTTATTTTTTGTATATAATATATAATAAATTTGAGAAAGTTGGATATTACCTATCTCTACACACACATTATTTTATATCAATCATAATTAAGAATATACACTTATCTTTTTTTAGTATAAAATAATACCGTCAGAAAAAATTTGGTTTTATTTTATATCAAATACATATGTAATTATCTATTATTTGATTTGGTACAGTATATGTGTTTGTTTTCACTAATTATCGATTGCAATATTTAAAAAAATATTGCTGCGAGTTTTATTAAAAGTGTGTCAGAAAAAAATTGAGAAAAAAGTTGTATGGAAAAAATTATTTGTTCTTTATAAATTTACAGATTGGTGAAGCAGCCAAGCTAAAGCCAGTAGAAGTAGAACTAAAACGATTAGAGGACTTGTCTGAAGCAATAGTCCAAGATTTTGCCAGAATGCGTAAGAATGAGGAAGAAATGAGAGATACAAATGGTAAAAAAACAATATTATATATAAAAATGAAACACCGTCACTGAGAATATGAAATTGATCGGTTCTTTTTGTTTTCAGAAACTACAAATGCTCGAGTGTTATATTTTAGTGTATTCTCAATGTGCATTCTTTTTGGCTTATCTACTTGGCAACTCTTCTACTTCCGACGTTTTTTCAGAATGAAAAAACTCATCGAATAAAAACTTGTAATATAATAAGTAAAATTTTTGAATAATTAAATTGCAAGGGACAATATTTTACAGAAACGCCACAGCATTTAGGGCATAACATAAACAAAAGAGAATAAATGTCACCTTATCATATATCACTTGGATCAGTGGTAACACAAAAAAAACTTTATCTCGCTACATACCATACCATTGTGTCATTGAGTCTGTAATACTTAAGAAGATGTAAGATATTTCTATAAATAAAAACAATTATATAACTGTAATTTCGTTATTTCGATGTTTGGTTTTAATCAGCATGCGTCGTTGCTGTAATAAGGTTTTTTTTTAAATAGACGTTCCGAAACCCTTTTTTAAAACAAAGTAGATATTTCATCATGTACTGTCTATTGACATGTAATAATTAGACTTACTTTTTGGAAAGAGCTTGAGAAAATCTCTCCAGTGTGCAATAGGTTGCGTATTTCCTGAGTGTTTAAATAAAATTTAAAACGCCTGAGAGATAAGTAACTCTTGTATGTTGAGTTGCCTGCAAACATAACTTGGGCATCGCATAGTGAGATAGAAACGCGTTCATTTACATCTTCTTTATTACTTTCCAAGAATTAGATAATTATTTTAAAATCATTTATGTGTGGTGAGTCTGATATATCAATAAAGTTTTTCTCAATCAATATAAAATACGAAGTATTACAAAGTATACATTATATATGTTGTAAATATTTTATTTATGAAATAGAAGAATCTTAGTGAAAACAATAAATAGTTTACAAAACTATAATCTATTGCTTGGAAGACTATTTAATTGTTGTTAAAAAGCAACTTTTTGTCTTCAACTAATTCAAAATTGTACAATTATAACTCTTCGTCCGCAGACCTAAAAAAAAACCTACGAGGTGCACCTATAATGCAAACTGGGTCTGTGCCCACGCGACTTTAAGATCAAATATCTTTACAAAAAATCAATATTTTTTTACTTTCTTTTTTTATTCGAAAGTTTAAACGATTTTTCGTCGATCAAAAAAACAGATTGAAAAACATTTCAAGTAGGTTCAAAGATATAAGCATTTAAAGAAAAGACAATTTTTTGTAAATATTCCATGGGTGGCAGCTCCCGTAGCTGCAAATCACATAATCTACACTCCATAAATCGCTGTAAATGTACATATATTTTGACAAAATTATGAAAACAATATATTAGTTCTCTAATAAGCAAATTATAAAAATATTACACTAAGTTTTGACAGAATAAATTGGCCAAAAATGGCATCATAAAATGACAAAACATTTCGGAATGATTGCACGTAGTTCTGACAGAATACAATTTTGTAAATATTGCTCAAAAATTAGAAAAGTCCAATTTAGAGATAAATATTTTATAGTATTTTAATTCTTTGATGCATAAAATTATACAATTCAATATTTGTAACAATGTAATGCAGCAAAACTATTTTGCAATATCTGCAACATTTTCGGATAAAATACTTATATTCTAATTAATAAATTACTTTCCGTTAATTAATAGTGATGGAGAATCTTACTTCTCACGATCTTTGGAACTCTGGTCAAAGCGTGATCAAAAAATGTTAACTGATTATTTTAAAATATTCAAACAATACAAGCATTATTGAAAGCTCAGTTCGCATGCATCTCAAAGAAACTGTTTTAATTCTTGATTTAACATTTTGGTGCTTTAATGTGCAATATTTCTACATTAATTTAGCAGTCATTGTGCATTTCTATAAGCATATACATGAATTAATTTAATTTCTTCATGTGCAATTATATTTTTACCTATTTTAAACATCACATAGCTAAAATTTTTTTTTCTCAATTATTGAACAATTTCTTTCTAAATTTAAATTTGCAAATATATACTGCGCGCTCTCTAATATGATTCGCCATATCGTTATTGTTTTGCAGAAATAGTATTTGAAAATTAAGTTTGCAAACAGTTACAAATATTCTATAAAAAATGAATTTTTTTACATCTATTTCTCAAAATATATCTATATAATTGCAAATTACAATTTTTATTCAAGAGTTTGTCATATAATTTCATAAATGTTTTCTTATCTGAATTGATATATTACAAGTGCTCAAACTAAAAAATATTACTTATTTTTCGAAAAACTAACGTCTCGCGCAGACCTGGGGATCACAATTGTGTATTATGCAATGTAGTGAAAATTACAAAATGGGCGAGTTTACTAAAATATCTATGATTTTATTGGTCAATAACTAATAAATTTTCTCATTTTTGTAATTTTTACTACTTTGCATAAATATCCAATCGATCCCCTGAGTCTGTCAGATCCTTTTCACATTTCACAGCTAATTGCAAATATGTATTCTGTATTCGCAAAGCTATTAGACGCTGTCAATGTCCTCTAGTGTTGGATAAGGTTCTAAAGTTTTTGTTTAGGGTCTTCAGATGTCGTTCAAAACTAATACCTATTAAAGACAACGGTTTGAAATTTGTGAGTGAGTCTAGGAGACCCAATGTGCAGATGAAAAGATGATTATGAAAAATATAAATATGACATGGAAAGAGAAAGAAAGAGAGAGAGAGAGAGAGAGAAAGAGAGCGAGAGAGAGAGAGAGAGCGAGAGAGAGAGAGAGAGAGAGAGAGAGA
>NW_018023497.1:0-1774 GCF_002006095.1 Pseudomyrmex gracilis | reverse complement strand
GAGAGAGAGAGAGAGAGAGAGAGAGAGAGAGAGAGAGAGAGAGAGAGAGAGAACGTTAGGATATTAAAGATACACTAAAATAAAATACGCGTTATGCTTTCCACGCAAATAAATGTGATAAATTTACACATATACTTTTTTTAGTCAGAAATTAAAATAATAACATACAAGATGATCACAGAGATTACAGTCAGTTGGTCATAGGTAGATTCTCTTACTTTTGCTAGTCTAACAACTTTTTTAAGACAAAGTATCTTGTATTTGTACGAGCGTATCGTCTATTGTCTGTAAACTGATAACACACAGCCGACTAATTCACGAATAGTTATATATTTATTGGAACGTTTGTTCTTTAGTTGAACAATGACTACACGTTATTTAAATAACAACAGGCGCCAAGTACACGCACAACACGTATTGTATTTTCAGTGTACTAGAAAAATGTAGTTTGTAGTTTACAATAAAAAATACTTTGTTTTTATAAAACGTGTTTTATAAAATTACATACTACAAAATTCTTAACAAATGAAAAAAGTCACATCGAGCCAAAAAAAAATATTAATATAATAATATAATGATTTAATGATCAACGCTTTACATGAAATAATATAAAAAATACGCAAAATATTTCGACTCTAACTGGAGTCTTCTTCAGTCGCAATTGTGAACATATCAATAATATAAAAAATACGCAATATACATTATGTCAAGATATAAACGAAGTCAATGTTTAAAAGCAACGCAAAAAGTTGGCTGTTGATACTTTTACAGCCGCACCAAGTTTTTTTGCGATAATGATTTTTTATTTTTATTTTGAAAAAAAACAACTTTTCTTTTGTTACACCTCTGTGTTAAATAAATATTCTCGTAAATAATAACGAAAACTAAAGTTTTGCTGGGTCTACTTGTGTTAGTTTCACTTACAAATCGTTTTGTTAATGTAATAAACAATTAAACCAAAATTCTTTCTTTGCTGTTCAAAATGTTTTCTGTGATGGAACCATCGTTTTGTTGATGCAACAATAAATGTAGTAGGACCGGCAAAGTTTTTATTTGCTGTCTAATTTTCTTCTTTGATGGAAATCAAAAACTTTAGTAACTTTTTTTGTAAAACAGATTTTGTAAATAAAGAATTTTTTTGTAGTATATAGTAGTAACACACTTTCTATCTATTTTATATTGCTTTCCAATAATGCAATAACATGTAATAAAAGTTTACTTGGTGCTACTGTTTGATATCATTTCTTTTGTAAAATAGATTTTTGGAGACAGAACTCGTTATCGTTATAAGGATTTTAGAAAAAGAATTTTGTAGTATGTAATTTTATAAAGCACTTTTTATAAAAAAAAGTATTTTTTATTGTAAACTACAAACTACATTTTTCTAGTACACTGAAAATACAATACGTGTTGTGCGTGTATTTGGCGTCTGTTGTTACCTTTTTTCGAAAAAAGGCAAGTTTTTCGAGATATCACACATTTTGTTTGTAGTATATACGTTGTATTTTTATTTTATATAATTTAAACTACAATAATAATAAACATTGTATTTAAAATTGCTTTCTTATAAAAAAAATTAAAAAACAGAGGAATTATATATGTGAAAACTGATTAAATCCACCAAAATTACATTTTAGAATATATTTCAACTATCACAAAGATCTCAGATTTTTAAAGAAAATAATTCTTGTTTTCTGTAATAAAAACAAATTAAATATTTTGTTGGTGACCCAAGCAACCAGCTCATGTTGTAATGACGTAAATATACGTGATT
>NW_018023496.1:10159-15391 GCF_002006095.1 Pseudomyrmex gracilis | reverse complement strand
TTTTGTATAAGAAATCAGTTTCAGAAATGCTCCACATCAAGTTACAAAACAATCCGATAAATGTAATGTCGGACACTGACAAGCTAAAACCTTACTTTCCCTTTTTAGAATTGTATAGATCAAAAGTTTAGACCGTTACTTTTGTATTTAATTTGTAAACATGTTTTTCGACTTATTGTGAACCTTTTGATCTTCTGATTTGATAATGGGGATATCTATATATATTTTGGTGTTTTATGTTTTCTTGCCAGTACACATTATATTATTGTAATTTATCGACATCATTTCATTTATCTGTTAGTGATGTAGTGAACTAAAATGTTTTTTCTTATTTGAGTGAGTTTTATTGATGTGTTTTTTTCAATTTACTATGATGGTTGCTTTGCGCTTATTTTATTTATTGTTANTTTTTGTATTTTTTATTTTTTNTTGTTANACTTTAAATTTTTCATACTGAAGAAGGTCCAAACTTGTGTGACCAAAACGTNTATTTATTGAATAAAGACAATTTTTTATACACGACTAANNTGTATTTTACTGCTCGTATCGGCCTTTTGATTTATTTGACTATTTCACGAGCGATTGATTGATTTTTTCACGCTGGCTGCAATGAAGCGTTCTACGGATTTCAAGATTAATTCTTTCTTTCATTTCATCAACATCTACTTTGGAATTACCAGCGCAATTTCTTTGAAAAACTGGATATCCATGAATCGTAAGCTTATTAACCTCAGATCCAGATTATATTTTTTGAAAACATGTGTACGTCATAATATTGTTCCTCCACACATCTGTAATTTTTTGAAATATCCCAATAAATTGTTTGATTACAAAAGCTCTTTAACCTTTAGAGCGCCGGGGTTTTGAAAAATTTGGAAATCGTATTTTTCTATAGAAATGTGGTCTAAGGTTCCTAAGTTAGGGCCAAACTAAGTTAAGATNTTGGCGAGTCAGACCCCTTACGCCTAGAGGCGTATCCCGGCCAGATACGGTAAGGCCGAATGTTAAAATTTGCAAAATTTAAAAAAACCATTCAATTGCACTATTTTTTTTGTTTTTAGCATTATTTATGTATTATCTGATCACATAAAGTCAGGTTTGAAAAAATTTAAGAAAAAGGAGTATAACAAAATTTCATTTTTTTACGCATCTAGGCGTTTTCCGGCGCTCTAAAAGTTAAGAATGCGAAGATATGTACAAAGANTTTTCTCGAGTATTTTAAAGTTGGAATATCACGATACACATAGGAAACTTTGGTTTTTACAAAAAACTNTTTGTGGTTTGAACAAAACTTTATATCAATATTTACCAGCTAGTATATTAAACAATTTCTTTTACACACAATATAATTTTCTTGACAGATTTGTGAGTTTCCAAGTTCTACACNTTAACAAAAAAAATTGATTGGTTAATTAGTAAAAAAATCCGTAATNACATTAAAAAAATTAAAACTATTTCTTATNCCNATGAACATGTGGTTTCGTGCGTTAACAATGATTCTNAAAAAATTCGACATAAATATACTTACAAAATGAATAACAAACCAATGTCTCCTGCTTTTGATTATATTCAAGTTANCGCATGTAGTTTTAGTAATTTGACTTCAAATTCCCTTTTTGACATTAAGNAGAAATGGTTTGTTAATTTGACTTCTTTTGATATCCCAGATGGAGTTGCCCAACTTTTACAACTAGGTGAAAATTTTAGCATGNCTATTATTANAAAGGACAACTTATTAGAGGTNATAAAAAATTTTGAAAATAATTTAAGGTTCNANANTANTAAAAAAATTGCGGAATNGTTGAGATCGCACGTTATCCCAATTTTAACCAATTATTTATGTACATCACAGANATTGAGCGATATTGATAAGGAATTGTTATTTGGACACAAACTGGTTTCAATTTTCATAAAAAATCATCCTGATATTATATTTACACGCGCAGATAAGGGCAATGGGACTGTTGCTGTTGATCGGACTTCTTATTTGGAAAAAATTAATGCAATGCNTAGTGATGGTTTGACGTATTCTCGTGTTAATAGAAATCCTATNAAAAAATATAGAAAACGGTCTTNATAAATTGTGTTAAGAAATTGGGTACAAAAAGAATTTATTNCTGATCTTACTTACAAATCCATCAAATCGCGATGGTTTATTACCTCGGACCTATNGAATACCAAAAANTCACAAAAAGGATAATCCGTTTAGATTAATTGTTTCCACGATTAATAGTCCGTTACATCACTTTGCTGAGTATTTGAATAAATTGATTCAAAAAAGTATACCAGTTTCTAATAGCTACGTAGAAAATAGTGTCGATCTTGTTAACAAATTGAGGGGTCTTACACTGCAACAAGGTCACTTGCTTGTGTCTTTAGATGTAATTTCTTTGTTTACAAATATACCCATCGATCTAGCTATAAAAGGGATCAAAGTCAGATGGAAATATATTAGAGAAAAAGGTTCTTTTAAAATAATTTGTAAAAGTATTTAATTTTGTTTTAACATCAACGTTCTTCTCTTTTGATTGTAAAATATACAAACAAACTTTTGGAATGCCTATGAGTTCTCCCTTATCTTCAATTATTGCTGATATTGTTATGCAAAACTTGAAGAAGTTTATATTAGAAAAATTAAAATTCAAGCCCTCATTTTATTTTAGATATGTTGACGATATTTTTCTGACAGCACCTGCTGATGGTTTAACTTTATTAGTAGATACGTTCAATACTTATAATAAGAAATTGCAATTCACAATAGAAATCCAAAATAATAATTTTTTTAGTTTTTTAGAGGTCAAGATTTTAAATACTCATGGTAAATTAAGTTTTGATTGGTACCATAAACATACTTTTTTGGGTAGATATTTGAATTTTTACTCGGCCCATCCGCAATCACAAAAAATGTGTACAGTTTTGAATATGGTTGATAAATTTTTACTTTTATCTGACCCTTGCTTCCAACAGAATAATTTTAAATTTATGATTAAGGTGCTATTTAAAAATAATTATCCCTTCCATTTTATATTTAAGATAATCAGAAATAGAATTAAATTTTCAATTCATAACAGATTGAATTTAAACATTGACAAAAAATTTGTCTGTAACAATGCTAAGTGTTACGGCCGGACCGACCATCCGTCTCGGCCAAAAACGCGGCGCTTAGCGCCAAATAAGAACTTGACACTTAGCGTATATTACATATACGCTGACGGCCTACGCGCCGCCCGCACTGCGCACTTCCCCGCGTCATCAAGCGGCATGCGCGCCGCTCGCACCGCGCGCTACCTCGCGCCCTAAAGCGGCTTGCGCGCCGCCCGAACCGCGCGTTTTCCCACGCCACAAAGCAGCCTGCGCGCCGCCCGCACCGCACGTTACCCCGCGCCTAAGAGCGCTAGCCGTTACCGCGCGCCCCGCCGCGCCACGGAACTAAGCTACGACAAACAAATATCTGTTATTCCGCGCATCCTTGTAAACCCCCGCCCCGGGGAAAATTCGGGTACAAAAGCCGGCCCGAAAATCAGGGAAATAAGATCTGCTCCGATCTCCGGATCTACGAGTAGCACTCAGGGAAGCTTCTTCTCGTTTGGGTAAACCGACAGTAACTCAGAGATCTGCTCCGCTCCAAGGGAATCTCTGATTGTCTGCCGGGTAAACCGGCATTTGCTCCGCTCGAGGAATCTTGTATTCTCCGCCGGGTAAACCGGCATCCGCTCCGCTCCAAGAGAAATCTTGTATTCTCCGCCGGGTAAACCGGCATCCGTTCCGCTCCGCTTCGGAGAATCTTTGGATTCTCTGCCGGGTAAACCGGCTTTCTTTTCGCTTCGCTCGGGGAATCTTTCAATTCTCCGCCGTGTAAACCGGCTTCCGTTCCGCTCCGTTCCGGAGAATCTTTGGATTCTCCGCCGGGTAAACCGGCTTCATTTCCGCTTCGCTCGGGGAATCTTTCAATTCTTCGCCGTGTAAACCGGCTTCCGTTCCGCTCCGTTCGGGGAATCTTTTGATTCTCCGCCGGGTAAACCGTCTTCTTTTCCGCTTCGCTCGAAGAATCTTTCGATTCTCTGCCGGGAAAACCGGCTCTCTTTCCGCTCCGCTCGGTGAGTCTTCCGATTCTCCGCCGGGAAAACTGGCTCTCTTTGCCGCTCCGTTCGGAGAATCTTCCGATTCTTCGCCGGGTAAACCGGCTTCTTTCCGCTCCGTTCGGGGAATCTTTTGATTCTCCGCCGGGTAAACCGGCTCTCTTTCCGCTCCGCTCGGGGAGTCATCCGATTCTCCGCCGGGCAAACCGGCTCTCTTTTCCGCTCCGTTCGGAGAATCTTCCGATTCTCCTCCGGGTAAACCGGCTATCCCCCGCTAGAAAACCCTCCGGGAATCTCACGATTCTCCGCCGGGAACGCCGGCCTGCCTTCCATTAAAACCGGGCGTAGAGAATAGCGTATTCTCCGTCGGGCCAACCAGCTCTTTTCGTTGGAGCTACTCCAGGGGAATAAGCGAAGAGCGAAAGTAAGAAAAGCCTAGCGTATCACGACTGGCCGAACGACAAAGTCTACTTTTTCGAAAGAAAGTGACTTTTCGGCTGTGTAAATATTTTTCTGCGCAAACCGAAAAAACTCGGTTTGTAACACGACATTGTGTAAATCTCTTTTATAGAAAAAAGACTTTCCACGTGATAAAGCATGGTCTCGCGATAAACGCGTTTTCGAGCGCTACCGCGGAACTTGCGCGTCAGGAGACAAAAACATCTAGCCGAGGCTACCGAACGGCCTTGACCGAGTCGCGCCGTTTAAATCACCGTCTGTACATATCTTAGTTTTTTTTGGTGAAGTAAACAAACCAGCGAGAATCGTGACTTTCTCACACGTTATTCGGAGAATCACCGCCAAATAAATTCTCCGGTGTATTATATTATTTTCATTTTTTTCTTTTGTACATATAATTTCTCATTTTGTTTTAATTGAATAAATCTTATTCATTGTTGTTACTTTAAATCACCGACTTCACTCTTTTTTTTACCTTTCTCTAAATCCGACGAGCTACTCCGCAGCAATTAAATTAACTTAAAAGAACGGAACAATTCTCACGAAAAATAGAACCGTTACATGAAGAGGTGCCATGTTGGTGTATAAGCGCTGCAGTTGTTGCTCACTTGTGAATTCTCCTGCCCGTCTCATCTTTGTGAGGAGCTCGGTGGCAAATGTTTTGAACAGCTTGTTCTGTTTCTGCTTCCAATTC
>NW_018023496.1:7636-8969 GCF_002006095.1 Pseudomyrmex gracilis | reverse complement strand
GCTCGCACCGCACGTTACCCCGCGCCTACAAGCGCTAGCCGTTACCGCGCTTGCACCGCGCGCCCCGCCGCGCCACGGAACTAAGCTACGACAAACAAATATCTGTTTTTCCGCGCATCCTTGTAAATTCCCGCCCCGGGGAAAATTCGGGTATAAAAGCCGGCCCGAAAATCAGGGAAATAAGATCTGCTCCGATGTCCGGATCTACGAGTAGCACTCAGGGAAGCTTCTTCTCGTTCGGGTAAACCGACAGTAACTCAGAGATCTGCTCCGCTCCAAGGGAATCTCTGATTGTCTGCCGGGTAAACCGGCATTCGCTCCGCTCGAGGAATCTTGTATTCTCCGCCGGGTAAACCGGCATCCGTTCCGCTCCAAGAGGAATTTTGTATTCTCCGCCGGGTAAACCGGCATCCGTTCCGTTCCGCTCCGGAGAATCTTTGGATTCTCCGCCGTGTAAACAGGCTTCCGTTCCGCTCCGCTCGGGGAATCTTCCGATTCTCCGCCGGGTAAACCGGCTTCCTTTCCGCTCCGTTCGGGGAATCTTTTGATTCTCCGCCGTGTAAACTGTCTTCTTTTCCGCTTCGCTCGAAGAATCTTTCGATTCTCTGCCGGGAAAACCGGCTCTCTTTCCGCTCCGCTCGGGGAGTATTCCGATTTTCCGCCGGGAAAACTGGCTCTCTTTGCCGCTCCGTTCGGAGAATCTCCTGATTCTTCGCCGGGTAAACCGGCTTTTTTCCGCTCCGTTCGGGGAAACTTTTGATTTTCCGCCGGGTAAACCGGCTCTCTTTCCGCTCCGCTCGGGGAGTCATCCGATTCTCCGCCGGGAAAACCGGCTCTCTTTTCCGCTCCGTTCGGAGAATCTTCCGATTCTCCGCCGGGTAAACCGGCTATCCCCCGCTAGAAAACCCTCCGGAAATCTCACGATTCTCCGCCGGGAACGCCGGCCTGCCTTCCATTAAAACCGGGCGTGGAGAATACCGTATTTTCCGTCGGGCCAACCAGCTCTTTCCGTTGGAGCTACTTCAGGGGAATAAGCGAAGAGCGAAAGTTAGAAAAGCCTAGCGTATCACGACCGGCCGAACGACAAAGTCTACTTTTTCGGAAGAAAGTGACTTTTCGGCTGTGTAAATATTTTTCTTTGCAAACCGATAAAACTCGGTTTGTAACACGACATTGTGTAAATTTCTTTTATAGAAAAAAGACTTTCCACGCGATAAAGCATGGTCTCGCGATAAACTCGTTTTCGAGCGCTACCGCGGAACTTGCGCGTCAGGAGACAAAAACATCTAGCCGAGGCTACCGAACGGCCTTGACCGAGTCGCGCCGTTTAAAT
>NW_018023496.1:5974-7151 GCF_002006095.1 Pseudomyrmex gracilis | reverse complement strand
CCATGTTGGTGTATAAGCGCTGCAGTTGTTGCTCACTTGTGAATTCTCCTGCCCGTCTCATCTTTGTGAGGAGCTCGGTGGCAAATGTTTTGAACGGCTCGTTCTGTTTCTGCTTCCAATTCAGTACCTCCGTTGTTAGTTTTTCTCGGAATGCCGGTGAGAGGTACTGATTCGGAAACTCTCGCCGAAACTGCTGCCACGTATCGAAGAACGCCTTGTTATTTCGGTGCCATAACAATGCTTTTCCGCGTAGCAGGATCGGTAGTGCTTTTAATAAAATCTCGTCTGGGCAGCCTGCTGCCTCGGTTAGTTCTTCGATGTGTTCCAGGAAGCCGAACGGGTCTTTCCCGTCGAATTGTACCCCCCATTTGCGCAATTGGCTTAGTGCTTTTTCTGTGTCAAGTGTTACTAGTGGCGGTACCAGTGGGTTTTGATTTTCGTTTATCGTACGATCGTGAGTTCCCAGGTACGCTGGATTTTCTCTTGAAAATGTTCTCAGCCTTTGTCGCAACTCCTCGATTGTTCCTGACAAGTCTATCTCGCGACTCGTCAGTTTGTTGATCAATTGTTCCTTAGAAAATTTTTGAATCCACGCCATCGTTGGATTTTCGGTCGCTGTAACAGATCTTTAAGCAAAAAAACAAAAAAAAAACGGCAATTGCTACCAAACCTCCCGTGTGGTTATATAATAGCTACAAAATATTTGAGTCACTCAATTTCTACCCTGCTGTATGATTTATATTCGGGCGTTAGGTAACGACCAATATTAATACGAAATCACCTGTTCGGGCGCCATGTAACGGTTCTATTTTTCGTGAGAATTGTTCCGTTCTTTTAAGTTAATTTAATTGCTGCGGAGTAACTTGTCGGATACAGGGAAAGGTAAGAAAAAGAGTGAACTCGGTGATTTAAAGTAACAACAATGAATAAGATTTATTCAATTAAAACAAAATGAGAAATTATATGTACAAAAAAAAATGAAAATAATATAATACACCGGGGAATTTACTTGGCGGTGATTCTCCNAATAACGCGTGAGAAAGTCACGTTTCTCGCTGGTTCGTTTACTTCACCAAAAAAAACTGAGATATGTACAGACGGTGATTTAAACAGCGCGACTCGGTCAAGGCCGTTCGGTAGGGCGTGTTCCGTTTGACCACAGTACGATTCGACACCG
>NW_018023496.1:3804-4945 GCF_002006095.1 Pseudomyrmex gracilis | reverse complement strand
GTGTCGAATCGTACGGTGTCGAATAATTTTGTGTCGAATCGTACGGTGTCGAATAATTTCATGTCGAATCGTACGGTGTCGAATAATTTCGTGTCGAATAAATCTGTGTCGAATCGTACTGTGGTCAATAAAGTATCACCCGATTTAAACAGCGCGACTCGGTCAAGGCCGTTCGGTAGCCTCGGCTAGATGTTTTTGTCTCCTGACGCGCAAGTTCCGCGGTAGCGCTCGAAAACGCGTATATCGCGAGAACAATCTTTATCGCGTGGAAAATCTCTTTTCTATAAAAGAGATTTACACAATGTCGTGTTACAAACCGAGTTTTATCGGTTTGCGAAGAAAAATATTTACAGCGCCAAAAAGTCACTTTCTTTCGAAAAAGTAAACTTTGTCGTTTGGCCGGTCTTGCTACGCTAGGCTTTTCTTACTTTCGCTCTTCGCTTCTTCCCCTGAAGCAGCTCCAAAGGAAAAAACTGGTTGGCCCGACGGAGAATACGCTTTTTTCCACGCCCGGTTTTAATGGAAGACAGGCCGGCGTTCCCGGCGGAGAATCGTAAGATTTTCGGAGAGTTTTATAGCGGGGGATAGCCGGTTTACTTGGCGGAGAATCAGAAAATTCCCCGAGCGGAGCGGAAAAGAGAGCCGGTTTTCCCGGCGGAAAATCGGAAGATTCCCCGAGCGTGGCGGAAAGAGAGCCGGTTTTCTCGGCGGAGAATCGAAAGATTCCCCGGAGCGGAGCGGAAAGGATGCCGGTTTACCCGGCGGAGAATACAAGATTCCCCTTGGAGCGGAGCGGATGCCGGTTTACCTGGCGGAGAATACAAGATTCCCCCTGGAGCGGAGCGGATGCCGGTTTACACGGCGGAGAATACAAAATTCTCCCGGAGCGAGCGGATGCCGGTTTACCCGGCGGAGAATGCAAGATTCCCTCGGAGCGGAGCGGATCTTTGAGTTACTGTCGGTTTACCCGACCGAGAAGAAGCTTCCCTGAGTGCTACTCGTAGATCCGGAGATCGGAGCAGATCTCATTTCCCTGATTTTCGGGCCGGCTTTTATACCCGAATTTTCCCCAGGGCGGGGGTTTACAATGATGCGCGAAGAAATAGATATTTGTTTGTCGTAGCTTAGTTTCGTGGCGCGG
>NW_018023496.1:0-1359 GCF_002006095.1 Pseudomyrmex gracilis | reverse complement strand
AAATTATTATATGAATATCTACCAGTCAATATCATACACAGATTTTTTAAATTCCAACAAAGAACATTACTAGATTTTCAAGAAAAACAAAAATCGTTAATAACAAAGAAAATTAACAATTTGAAATTAAAAATCAAAACAGAAAATTAAACACTTAAAACCAATAACATATTTTGTTCACAACTCGGACTAAATTCCTACCTCCCACTATAAAAATAAAAATAATACACTCTACTACAGTTTAGATAAACAAGATACAACAAACATTGATCCCATTAAAATTAATGTCAATCCTAACGATTATTTAAAAGAAGAAAATAACGTTGATAATTCTCTTTTCAACATTAAAGAAAAATGGTTCATAAATTTAACATCAGAAAAAATTCCAAAAGAAGTAATTAGCATTTTACAATTAGGTAACAATTTTAGCTTACCATATAACAACAAGAATTNATTGTTGGAATTTATTAAAGATTTCGAAAATAGTATTAAAAACACAAGTCAAAAAAATACAGAAGTCATGAGGTCTAATTTCATTCCTATTATTAACAATTATTTAACAAAAACTCCTAAATTAACAGAGTTAGACAAAGAANTAATATCAAAAACCAAACAAGTAGCTAATTATATAAAAGAACACCCTGATATTGCTTTCACACGCGCTGACAAAGGCAATATGACAGTAGCAATAAATAAAATAGATTACATCAAAAAAATGGAAGAACTTTTAAATGACGAAACAACATATTCTCCAGTAAANAAGAACCCAGTCAAAAAAATTGAAGGAGAACTAAACAAATTGTTAAAGCATTGGCTAGATAAAGATTACATTACAGATTTAACATATAAATCACTTAGATCAAGCGATGGATTAATACCTAGAGCTTATGGAGTGCCTAAAGTACACANACAAGGCACTCCACTCAGAATAATTGTTTCGTCAATTGACAGTCCCTTATATAAATTTTCAGGATTTATCAACAAAATCATTTACTCGAACATACCAAACGCGGATAGCAATATTCTCAATAGTTACNAGTTTGTAAATAAGATGAGAGATGTCAAAATAAGTCAAAACCACGTTATATTATCATTAGATGTCATATCTCTATTTACCAACGTTTCCGTACAATCAGCCTTAGAAAGTTTGGAACTAAGATGGAAAAACATCAAAGACAAAACAAAAATACCGTTAAAAGAATTCTTACATGCTACAGAATTTATTTTGACATCTACTTATTTTGTATTTGTAACGATGCAAATCGTTACGCCTGGGACCGACCATCCGTCCCGGCCAAAACCACGGCGCTTAGCGCCAAAAGATAAATTACAGAAATCGGCGTATATTAAAATATACGC
>NW_018023495.1:0-11935 GCF_002006095.1 Pseudomyrmex gracilis | reverse complement strand
TATTTACACTAAGAAACACATATTTATATACACAAATATATATATAAATATTTAATATAATATATAGATATGTACATTTGTAAAAGTTAAGACCACACCGTTTGAAAATTTTGAAAAGTTTTGTAAGGTTAAGTTATGTATATTACAAGTTTGTATTGTTCGTACACACACTGTATATATCGCGTTCCATTTACTGTGGCAAACTGTGCTCGAGTGTGTTAATCTGTGTCGATTTGTGTCTCCTAAAAGGAAAGCAGCCATAATCGACTTCAAGAACGCTGTGTTTACACTTTTGTGTAAAAAGTACAAGTGTAGGCAAAACCTATTGTACGTATGTATGATTTATCCAATCAAGATAAAGGTTACTAAACTTGAGATTTTGTTCTGATTGGTTAAATTCTAATACAATCGTAATTCGTGATCTGATCCATAATTGACCCTAATGTATTAACATATTAATGTTGATGTACACACCTGCAAAGAAGAGCGCTTTAACATCAGTCCGGTTTTGAAAGAAATATGGCGGATGTTGAGGTAAGCAGTCACGTGGAGAACTTCAGAAAATATAACATTATCTCCATTTTTATTGTTGTTACGTATTATAATTACTGTTTGTGTTGCAGCTGGCAAAAGCCCTGAAAGATTTGCCGAATCGCATACAAACCGCTAGCAAAAATGAGCGCCATGAGGTTATACAAAATGTCGTCACTGTACTGTCAAATCCCGGTAGAGTTCCATAAAACTTTACTATATTTATATATATATATATATATAAGAAATAAGTGATTTTTACATTCGAAGGCTCAATAAACAAATAAAAAGAAAAATTCATTGATGAAGATATAGAATACTGCAAGTTTGCTGCATATTTTAAATACATTATTTTGAAGCAAGATGGAGAACAGCCTAAATAGTTTATAAATTCAAATAATTTTTTTTAAATTGTTTTTATGAAAATTTATTTGTAAGATTCAAGGTTTTGCTAGTAGATATTATTAAAATTTATATAAATATGTGTTTACACACACATATGCACTAATTGTCAAAGTGTATTTATAAGTGCCTAATAAGTTTTGTATAATATAAAACTTATTAGTATACACTTATAAATATACTTTACTTTAAATAAAAAACTTGGTTTTTGAAATACAAATATAATTCAAGTTTGCTAACTAAGCAAGCCTAAGTAAATCATTTATTTATAAATTGCTTAGTTATTTTATATTAAATTGAGATAAAATTATTATTGTTATATATTAAATTGCATAATATAGAAAAATCATACAAGAGAAAGTTCTCTTGTAATAAAATAAGCAATGAAAATATTTTTATGATCATATGTATGTAATAATGGCTGCGTTCCGATATTCCCTAAAAATCTATATTTATTATCACGTGTGTGTGCTATATATTTCTAGTATTGACAATAAATATTGGGATGTAATGTTCTGTTTTAGGTATTAATGAAAAAATTGTTAATAGACTCTGTAAGGTAGTTGTACTTACCTTACATAGATACAAAGACAATGCTTCCAAATCCTATATAAGAAACTTGATTGTAGAACTGCTAAAAAAACAACCAGAGGCTACGATTAAACATATGACAACTGTAATTTCTGAGCAAGCTGTTTGGCATAAGAATGTCATAGCCACGTAAATGATGAATTGGAGATTATTTTCTTCTCTAATTAAATATTTGTTGTTAAGCGATGTATTTCTAATAATGTTTATTGTTTATTTTTTTATAGGTCAAATACTACTCTAACTGCATATATTGTATTAAAATGGTCAACTTTAGTTATTCTTTATGGATATAATAAGGAGCTATGTATCAATGAAACATTATTGCGACTCATTGAGGCACAAGCAAATTTATCTGCTGCAGCGTTAGCATCTGCAGATAAAAAACTTACTAACAAAGTATACATGTTACTAGCACATGAATGGACCATTGCTACACGCATAGAAGTAATTTATGTGGAAAATTTAAGAAAATTGGAACTTGGGAATGGTGTAATTATTCTAGCAAGCTTACTTACAAGATATTTAGTTGTTATAAAAAGAAATGATTTAATCGAACGGTTAAAGGTAAGAGAAATAGTGTAACTGAAGACTCACCCTCTCTCCTCTTATTTCTGTTATTTATATAAATATATATATATATATATATATTATATTGTTATATTCGTATATTTTTTATACTTTTCAGGCAAATATGGTAGAAATTTTTATAAAAGTAACAATTAGTTGTAAGAAGAAACCAGATTTATATATAGTAGATGTAGCTGCACCATTTCTTCAAAGATTAACACATGAAGAATTCAAATCTCATTTACTTCCTGCTTTACAAAAAGCAATGTTACGTAATCCTGAGATCATAATTGAATCAGTTGGTCACATATTAAATGGATTAAGTTTGGACTTGAGTCAATACTGTCAAGATATTAGTAAAGGATTATTTGCCAATTTACATTCTAAGGAAGATTTAGTACGAGATGAAGCGGTTGTAGCATGCCGGAAACTTGCTTTACAATGTTCCGACACGACTGCTTTAGAAGCAATGTTATCGTCTGTATTTGCTATATTCCACGGATCAGAAGGAAAGCTCACAGTTGCAACTCACAAGATCTCTGTGCTGCAAGGAGCAGGTAATCTCAGTTACAATGTTGCTTCAGGTAGCACTGTACAAAAACTGTCTGAAACAGCCTGTGAGCATTTTATTAAAGTACTCGAAACTGAAGTTCATGAAAAAACATTGATATATGCACTCGAAATGATGGCATTGTGGTCCAAGAAATTTACATCAACAGTACCAAAAATAGTGGTAGATGCTTTCAAAAAAGGCATGGCAGCAAAAACGTCCACGGCCGCAGTACGTACTGCTTATGTCAAATTATTCTTTACAACTCCTGTTGCTCCTTACTCGGGAATAATAGTACCAATTCTTGCACAAGCAATAACCCGAGCTATGCAGCAGTGCGCACAACCAGCGGCTGTAACCGAAGGTTTAATTGCTTCGTATTTATTACTAAAGTTAATATTAGCCGATCAAATTGAGAACGATAAACAGAATGTATTGTGGAACGCGATCGACGAACAAATATTCTTTTCGGAAAAGTTCCTGTTGACCTGTGGCGATGACATCTTGTATCATATAATGTCGCTATGCGAGCGACTTATCAGTGAATTTTCCAATAGGCTAAACGAGAAAGCTTTAACCGGAATTTATCGCGCGATTGTATCTTGCGCTATAACTCCAAACTCTTCTACGAGACGACGATGTTTTCCTTTGATTAAAAAGATTATGACAGGCCTGAGTAGTTATACGTCTGCCCAAACTTTATTGATGGAATTTAGCAAGTTTTTGGAAAATGTCAAGATTAAGTTGGAATCAGATAAAGAAAGCAGAGAAGAGACAAATTTAATAGGAGAAGTAACAGGCAGATGTCTTTCGGACGGATTGTTCGCATTGTGTTCCGGTTCTTTTTTATTTGAAGCACTTACGTACCAAATGATAAAAGACGCCCTACTTCCATCTCATCATCAAGTGCTGTTAAAAGCTGCGCCAAATCTATGGTTTAAAATCGCAAAAAACCATAATATCGTGCCAAAGGAGTTCTTACGTAACTATAGCAATGAAGTGAAGAAGATATTGATACAAAATTATAAACCATTGCCAACTTATGAAAACGCAGTTGCGAGAATTGTATCATTAACTCCGGAAGTTTTTTTACCTTCGCTTGTATCAGATATAATAGATAAGCTCGATGATCCAGAAATTTTAAGAGTTACCAAGGACGAGTATTTCACATATCTTACTCCTGAAGGTGAACTTTACGACAAAAGCGTATTGCCTATAAACGATGACAATGACATTCTCAATTCTGTAAATATGAAAAGAGAAAGTAAAGTTTACTCATTCAAGGAGCAACAAGAAGAACTTCAATTAAGGCGTGAATTATATGAAAAACGTAAAAAGGAGGGCAAAATAAAAGAACCAAAATTGACGCCTAAACAAGAGGAAAGTATAAAGACGCAAATAGCGAAAGAGACAAGCATACGCAAAAGATTAACTGAATTAAAAGCCAAGATAGATCACACTGTATCTTTAGTAAAAAGTTCGATAAACGGAAATAAGCAAGAACTATCTTTTCATCTGAAGGATCTGTTGCCACCTATTTTGAAAAACCTCGCCTCTCCACTGGCAGCTCCTGAAATGTCTCAACTTTTTATATCTCTTCGACAAACTATCACGGTGGATAATAGTGCGATTCTAAGCGATCTTATTGCTCATGTTACATTGCGGCAATTACAACCACTATGTGATTTAGATCAAGCTTGGGAAGAAGAAAATCTTGACGTAGCGGTTAAAAGAACATTAAATCTTATACATACAGCTACGATCAAAAAGAAAGAATTATTTACAGCACCTGCGTTTTGCTATGTTTTTCCTTTTATAAGAAAAACTTTATTATCGTATAAAGATGAGAATATGATAATACAAGGGCTGCAATTGATCCAGGAACATGCTAAACAAAGAAGCAGCTCCAAAGATTCCAAAGATATTAGACATCCTCGATTATTGCCACGCAAACAAATGTTTGACTTGCTGATCGAACTAATGGAGATCTCAACAGGTCGAGTGCAGCCGCATGCGATAGCGACATTGTTGGATGTTGCACAATCTGGTAGCGGGCAACCAGGCGCGGCAATCGCCACCAGTGAAGACATCGATTCTCTGATCGGTGCGCTACAAAATTCTTCGCCCACTGTAAGAGACGCGGCACTTCGCGGACTGACGGTAATACAAAAAGCGTTCCCATCTCAAAAAGAGAATTCGGGTCAACTCAATCAACTTACTAGAAGAATATGGATTGCTCGATTTGACGTAAACGATGAGAACAAGATTCTTGCCAATGAATTGTGGAATGCGGCTGATTTTACTGCGCAGCCAGAAGTTCTTTGCAATGAACTAATTCAAGACATTGCTCATCCAGTGGAACCGATACAGCAAGCAGCTGCCGTCGCATTAGCACACAGCTTGGCTAGTGTGCCTCATTTGACGTCATCTGTACTGGATAGCTTGTTGCATCTGTATGACGAAAAACTGGTTTTAATACCGCCAAAATTAAATGATTTCGGCCGAGTAATTGAACAGTCTATCGATATGTGGGGTCCACGACGCGGAGTAGCGCTTGCACTCACTCAAATAGCGCCTTGTCTCACTGCCGAGACGGTACATCGTCTTGTGCAATTTTTTGTTCTGACCGGTCTAGGAGACAGGAATCAAGCGGTACGCACCGAGATGCTTACGGCCGCTGTCGCGGCGGTTGACCTTCACGGTAGTACGAATATAACGTCGTTGCTACCGGTCTTCGAAGATTTTATGGATAAGGCACCAAAAATCGGTAGTTTCGATTCAATCAAACAATCGGTAGTAATTCTTATGGGGTCTCTGGCGAGACATTTGGATAAGAATGACCCGCGAATCAAGCCCATTGTGATGCGTCTCATCACCGCTCTTTCAACACCATCGCAGCAAGTTCAGGAGGCCGTAGCCAATTGTTTACCGCATCTCACTGATTCTATTAAAGAAGATGCGCCGAAAATTGTTGACAATTTAATGGACCAACTGCTCAAATCTGACAAGTACGGCGAGCGTAAGGGCGCGGCTTATGGATTGGCGGGCCTTATCAAGGGTATGGGAATTCTAGCATTGAAGCAACTCGATATTATGAACAAGTTGACTACTGCTATTCAAGACAAAAAGAACTATAGACATCGCGAAGGAGCTTTGTTTGCTTTCGAAATGTTATGCACGATGCTTGGAAGGTTGTTCGAACCTTACATTGTTCACGTTTTGCCGCATTTGCTCCTGTGTTTTGGCGACTCGAGTCAGTATGTGCGAACTGCTACTGATGACACCGCTAGAGTGGTTATGAGTAAACTGTCTGCTCATGGCGTTAAACTCGTTCTTCCGAGTTTATTGGCGGCTCTCGAAGAAGACTCTTGGAGAACAAAAACAGGTAATCACACATACAACAAATTGTGATCTAGTTTCTCCGATCTCTTAATACGCGTATCAAGCACTATATTCATACTAAATTGCTTCAGTTTCAATGATGTAAACGACGCCGTATTAAGCTGATATGATATGCTTTCTTCACGCGTATTGTATCAAAATAGTACGCGTATCAAACACATTTAGAATAGTGTAAAAAACCAGAATTTATGATGTGAAAAAAAAATTTTATTTGATTTGCGCACCAAAAAAGATATACGATGTAAACTAGTTCTATGTGTCATGTGCGTTAATCTTAGTGTTTTCCTTAAACCACAGAGTTTTCTTTGTCACAGAGATGTAACAAAATTTTATTAGCGTGTTGTTTTAGAAATACGATATTTATTATTATTTAGCTTGATAGAGTGAAGGAAGAAAAGAGTAATCAACAAGGATACTTGGTATCAAACTAAACTTGAAGTTGATATATCTATCAAGTTAAACTTGAAGTTGACATGTTTTGCTTTCACAGGGTCCGTCGAATTACTCGGTGCTATGGCATACTGCGCACCGAAACAGTTGAGCAGCTGCTTACCAAGTATTGTTCCCAAGTTGATAGAGGTGCTTAGCGATTCTCACACAAAGGTACAAGAAGCTGGCGCGGAAGCTCTCAAAGTCATTGGAAGTGTTATCCGTAATCCGGAGATACAAGCAATTGTACCCGTACTATTGAAAGCATTACAGGATCCTTCACACAAGACCGCTACTTGCCTGCAAACGTTATTGGATACACAATTTGTACATTTTATTGATGCTCCCTCGCTAGCTTTGATCATGCCCGTGGTGCAGCGCGCGTTTCTCGATCGTTCAACAGAGACAAGAAAGATGGCCGCGCAAATAATTGGAAATATGTACTCTTTAACAGATCAAAAAGATCTGACACCGTATTTGCCGACTATTATCCCTGGTTTAAAGACGAGTTTACTCGATCCAGTACCGGAAGTGCGCAGCGTATCGGCAAGAGCATTGGGTGCAATGGTACGAGGAATGGGCGAGTCTAGTTTTGAGGATTTGTTACCCTGGTTGATGCAAACGTTGACTTCTGAAACTAGTAGTGTTGACAGATCTGGCGCTGCCCAAGGTCTTTCGGAAGTGGTACGTGGACTAGGAGTTGAGAAACTTCATAAGCTAATGCCTGAAATAATTAGCACTGCAGAAAGAACCGACATTGCTCCCCACGTAAAAGATGGATATATCATGATGTTTATATACATGCCAAGTGCGTTTACTACTGAGTTTACGCCCTATATAGGACAAATTATTAATCCCATTCTAAAGGCGTTAGCCGATGAAAACGAATATGTACGAGAGACCGCTCTCAGAGCAGGACAACGTATCGTCACACTTTATGCCGATTCGGCGATAATGTTATTACTACCGGAATTGGAGAAAGGTCTTTTTGACGATAACTGGCGTATTCGATACTCGTCCGTGCAACTTCTCGGCGATTTGCTCTATAGAATTTCTGGTGTTTCGGGCAAAATGTCAACTGAAACTGCGAGCGAAGATGATAATTTTGGTACCGAACAATCGCATTTTGCTATCATAAACGCCTTAGGTGCGGAGAGACGGAATCGCGTATTGGCCGGTCTCTATATGGGTCGGTCGGATGTAGCGTTAATGGTACGTCAAGCGGCTCTTCATGTGTGGAAAGTTGTCGTGACTAATACACCTAGAACATTGCGAGAAATATTACCAACTCTCTTTACGCTTCTACTGGGATGTTTGGCGAGCACGAGTTATGACAAGAGACAAGTGGCCGCTCGAACATTAGGCGACCTTGTTCGAAAATTAGGAGAACGAGTATTACCGGAAATTATTCCGATCTTGGAGAAGGGGTTGCAGAGTGATCAGGCTGATCAACGCCAGGGAGTATGCATAGGTCTCTCGGAAATTATGGCCAGCACCAACAAAGATATGGTGTTAACTTTTGTTATTAGCCTTGTGCCAACAGTACGGTGAGTATTTGATGCTTGCGTGCGAGCGTACGTGTGTGTGTGTGTGTACAAGCGCGCGCCAATAGAGAGCATATTTGAATGAAAATTTTGTATTTCAGAAAAGCGCTTTGTGATCCACTGCCGGAGGTTCGACAAGCTGCGGCTAAGACTTTTGATGGTTTACATTCCACAGTGGGCGTTCGCGCGCTTGATGATATATTGCCGGCAATGTTAACACAACTCAATTCACCAGATCCAGCCGAAGCGGAAAATACATTAGACGGTTTACGCCAAGTGATGGCTATCAAATCGCGTGTTGTACTCCCGTATCTAGTCCCGCAATTAGCTTCCCCTCCAGTTAATACAAAAGCATTGTCGATATTGGCTAGCGTGGCAGGCGAAGCATTAACGAGATTTCTTCATAGAATTCTACCAGCGTTACTCACTGCCCTTTCTAGTGCACAAGGAACAGCAAATGAGCTTCAGGAATTAGAATACTGTCAGGCTGTTGTTCTTTCTGTCACCGATGAAGTAGGCGTCAGAACCGTTATGGATCAGTTAATGGAAGCCACGAGAGCGGAAGATCTCTCGAAACGACGAAGCGCTGCAACGTTGCTTTGCGCTTTCTGTCGTGACACTAGAGCTGATTATAGTCAGTATGTACCCCAATTGCTAAGAGGTTTGATTCATTTATTTACCGATGAAGATAGAGATGTATTGCAAATGAGTTGGGAAGCCCTTACCGCCGTCACCAAGGTAGTACAAAAGATATAATGTTCGTATGAAAGAGGTCTGCCAGCTTGAATATCAAAAGAAACTGATTGACTTTCTATCTCTCGCAGACTCTTTCATCTGAACAACAGATAGCACACGTACAGGATATCAGGCAAGCCGTCCGATTTGCTGTGTCCGATTTGAGAAGTCAGGAATTGTTACCCGGATTTTGTCTTCCCAAAGGGATTACGCCAATTCTACCTTTATTCAGAGAAGCTATATTGAACGGATTGCCAGAAGCAAAAGAACACGCTGCTCAAGGATTAGGAGAAGTTATAAGATTATCTAGTGCGGCTGCATTGCAGCCAAGTGTTGTACACATTACTGGCCCGCTTATTCGAATTCTTGGTGACCGTTTTAATTGGAGTGTTAAAGCAGCTGTGCTTGAGACACTTGCGATATTACTCGGAAAGGTTTGTGTGTGTGTGTATAAAAATATTGTTAAATATTTTTATTCTTTGAGTTTATAAAATGTGCCATTGATTGCATTAATCCTGTTCAAACTTAATGTATCTATTGTATATGATAGGTTGGTGTTATGCTCAAACAGTTTCTGCCGCAACTTCAAACAACTTTTTTAAGAGCTTTGAATGATAGCAATCGACAAGTCAGGTTGAAAGCAGCTTACGCTCTTAGTAACCTGATTGTCATTCATACGCGTGTCGATCCTCTGTTCACTGAACTTCATACTGGTATCAAAACAGGAGATGATCCTGCAATAAGGTAACAGTTTTTATATATTATACGTATATGCTTTGAATTGTATATGAAAATATCTATGTTGTTAATTTATTTGTTTAAATAGAGAAACAATGCTACAAGCTCTAAGAGGTGTTCTAACTCCAGCTGGTGATAAAATGACTGACCCTATGAAGAAACAAGTATTCGCAACGCTCAGCAGCATGCTTGGTCATCCGGAAGATGTTACAAGAAATGCAGTTGCTGGTTGCTTTGGTGCCCTTTTACGATGGTTAAACTCAGAGCAATTAGCAATCGCGTTTAATGATCATTTGTTATGTAAGTTTCGTGACTTTCTTAAGAATGTGAACAATTTGAATTTATACTTAGAAAAATTACTTTTACTTAGACAAATTTTTTTTAACATAACATTTATCCAATCAGGTAACGATGTTAATGCTGACTGGATGCTTAGACATGGACGTTCAGCTGCACTTTTTGTAGCGCTGAAAGAATCACCTGCTACAGTGTACATTAAGGAAAAAGATCGTGTTTGCACGCTAATACTTTCATATTTAGCTGCGGATAGAGTACAGATAGTCATGAATGGAATACGAGCATGTGGGTATCTATTCCAATATCTCATGAACGAGTCACAACCCATACCACAACTAATTTTATCACCTTTCGTGAGGGTAAATATTTCAAACGATTTATCTGTGTGAGATACAACCTTTTATATACATATTATTTTATAATAATTCAACTTTGGAAAGATATGAGAGATTTATATATTCATGTGTGAACAAATTGATAATGTTTTATACTATATAGTATTCTCTTCTGCTTAAAATTTCAGTCTATGAATAATAACACAAATGACGTAAAACAATTACTTGCTCGAGTCTGTATCCATCTCGCGCGTAACATATCGCCTGAAAAAATGTCATCTGAATTGCTCAGAGCACTTTTACCAATGTTAATGAATGGGACAAAAGAAAAAAATGGATATGTAAAAGCGAATAGTGAACTTGCGCTTATCGCGGTGCTTCGACTGAGACAAGGTGAAGAAGAACATCAGGTTAGTTATTTTTCAAATCTTCACTTAATCAAAGTTTAAATTTTATAAATTGATTATTTTTTGTGTATGAATTTTAAAGTTTTTTTCACTGATATTGTCTTGCTTTCTTTCAGCGTTGTATGGCTTTTCTCGATGCTGGCGCGAGAGAATCTCTACACGATGTGGTCAGCAAAGTATTACGTAAAGTTCTCTCTCAGCCGGAAGGTAAAATAGAAGAGTTGGATGACACGTTACTCACATGAGAGATATTGTACTTCCTAAGATTTAATACGCACTATATATGTTTTCAAAATCATATTACTTGTCCTTATTCGTACGACTCTTATGAAAAAAAGATTTATTGTTCATGTATTAAGTATATTATGAACAAAGTAACTCGATCAATATTGTATCTCAATAAGCAATTAAAAAGCATAAAGTGGAACGGTCTTCATGGCGTTCAATTTATCGAATTCCACATCCTACGCATATCAATGATTTAATTTAAATTATATACGTACATGTTTTGCGAGCGAACGAGAGAAAGAGGGAGGAAAGACAACATAATGTTTTGTATCTGTGTACACACAGAAGTTCTTTAAAATTACACACACACACATATTAAAATGTATTATTAGCTATAATAAAATTACACGCAAAAAAAACAAAGCACGTATAATGGCAGAAATAGTTTATGCAGTTCTGCTAACTGCTCATTCAAAGCGTGCCGTCGTCTACACGCAAAAATTCGCTTTTTTATTACATCCGAAGACGGTTTTATGTTCCTTGCATAATCAGACAAAGATATTAAAAAATCTCGTTCTTGGCTTACAGAAATGTTTCTTTACATATAATTCATTTCTTTCTCTTTTTCTCTTAGGAACTTTATTAAATAGAATTTTTGTTATATGCATATTCTATCATATTGTTCTGCTTTCGTTTTTCTCGTTTTAGTTTAGTTATTTATAAAAAAAACTCATAAATAAATTAAATTTTAATTTGCAGTTTGAATTGAATGAGAATTACGAGTATCTCAAAGAAAATAAATAAACAAATATATGTGTGTGTATTTCTCAAAGAAAAAACATATATATACAGGGTGTCCGGTAATTGTCATATCACCGTTCGTAGGCAGGAAGAAGGAGTAAACTTGAGTCGAAAAATCCTGAACTATTTTTCCCTATTCACAGATATCTATACTAAACTAGATTGCTAACATGTCAGTTATTGGGATAGAATGGCGCGTGTCCGATAGAGTTTCCGGTGTATGCGAGAAAATGGCTGCTGCCGCCACATATTTAAAACAGTTATTGCTAGTGATATTCAACAACGTGGTGTAATAATTATTATTTTAATGTAACAAATTATATAAATTGAAAAATAATGGTTATTGTAATTGTTAATAAATAAAAATCTTTGTATAAC
>NW_018023494.1:6864-11951 GCF_002006095.1 Pseudomyrmex gracilis | reverse complement strand
GGACACCTGACCAAGAGCATCTCAGTATCAGGCTGCTCTTCAAACCCTGATGAAGTGAGCTGTAATGTTCACGAAACGTCGGTATAAAAATGACACTAACGCGGTTCAAACCCGAAAAAACATCTTTGTATGTTAAAGATATTAGTAGTTTTGCCGCGCCGCAGCTCCCAGGCTCTTGTATTTGATAGTGGCACTGCGTCTTGGCCTGGGAGTTTATACATATGTATATTTAGAATTATTGAGCGCATATTGTGAGTATCATCCCAGTCGGCTAGCTGAGGCGATATTTTTTGTTCACAATTACTTTAGTCGTGACGAGTAGGTGCATCTTACCCCTTACTGGAGATGGTAAGTATGTGCCTCCTCTCACGTAGTTCTTTGCGCCTCCTAGCCGAGAAAGGGTTCTGTTGCCGGCCAATTTTTATTAATTTTTATTGTGCGAGAGCGTGAGCGGCAACGTCTGTACCTACGCCTTATTTGTATTCCATCCCGGGGGAGCTTGTTCTCCCGGGGAACATTAATTGTTTAAAATAAAAGATAGTTACTCTGTTCTTATCAGCTTAATATCTGATACAGACCGCAAAGCGGTCTCAGAATATCAAACTCATTTCTGAAACTGGACGGACGCCCGGAACTTGCTCCGGCCCCGTCACGGGTCATCTCGGTATTGCAGTGCCACCGGGCTTGGCCCAGCCTTTGCTCAGCATAAAGTAAAGTTCCAGAAGTCAGTTTAATATTCATGTTATTGCGAGTAAAGTCGGAAAAGTCGAAAATATCAAAAAATCGAAAAATCGCGTTTTCGCGAGTAAAGCAAATTTTTCCGAGTGCAAGCCAGGGAAGAGGAGCGATCCAAGGACCTTGTGAGGAGAGGAAGAAGTACATTAAATTGTGAGTTAGTTTATTTATATTCAGCTCCAGGAGTTAGGTTCGACGATCCCAAGACATTAGTGGTCAAGGTAACACCAAGATACGTCACAGAGTCGCTCCAAGAAATGATGGTACCATCTACCACAATGTGCATGGTACTTAAATTGATACTATTAATTATCTTGCCAAACCAAAGACAATTGCCGATGTCTTGCTGGCGTTCAAACTCAGTCCATTTGTAGTGGCCCACTTAACCACATTACAGATATCGGTATTAATTTTGTCCAACGCAGAACTAAGAGAAGATGGCTCTAAATGTAGATAAATAAGCAGATCATCGGCATAATAATTGTATTTACAATGCTGCAGGATCTTGCCAAAATCTGATACGTATAGTGCAAAAAGAAGTGGTCCGAGGACTGATCCTTGAGGAACGCCTTTGAATATCGATAGTTTCGCTGACAATATGTTGGTAGTAGAGTCACGGACTGCTTGCATTCTGCCATAAAGATAGAAACACATCCATCTCAAAACAGAGTTAAAGAAATTTATTTGTATTAATTTCTTAATCAAGCGGTGATAGTTAACATTGTCAAAGGCTTTAGAAAAATCGAAGACTATTGAAACAGTAACCTTCCTCTCATCCGCAGCCTCTCTAACATCATCGAGAACTCTTATGAGAGCAGTTTCAGTAGAAAATCCCCGTCTGTAGGCATTCTGATATGGATCTAGTACATTATTGGCTTCAAGATATTCCGACATCTGTCTAGCAGCAATTCGTTCAAGTGTCTTGGACAACACACAAAGAATAGAGATTGGCCTGTAGTGTTGTAGCTCAGAAAAGACTTTTATCTTCGGATGGGACAGACTATCGCAGATTTCCAGATAGAGGGGAAAACGTCATTATTCATACTATAATTGAAAATATGAGTCAAAATTGAAAGAATGCAGGGTAAGCCCAACTTAATTAGTTTTCGCGATACTCCATCTTCTCCAACCGAGTTTGAGGCAATAGTAGATATAGCACTTCTCACTGTTACATCCGCAATATTAGCCCAGTAGAATTTTGATTTATCATATGAAGGCTCACCAAGATAGACATCATCATCGTCAGACGCATCAAAAAGATGCCTGAATAAGAAATTATTAAAGTCATCAACTGAGAAAGGAAGGTTATTTGTATTTGTTTTAGACTTTATTAGACCAAGCTGTCGAAGTTTCATCCAAGTATAAGTAGGCTTTTTAAGATCACCAAAGACAGACAAGTAATAATTCTGTTTAGCCTTGCGTACTATGTCTTATACTTGATTCCTTAGTACTTTGAAAGAATCGCAATTTGAATCTGTTTTGTGTCTTCTCCATTTCCTCCGACTTCTGTCTCTCTCAGACATCTTTGCCTTTATGTAAGAAATAATCCATGGTACAGTTAAGCGCTTAGGATGTATTGTCTTGAGTGGCGCGTGTTTGTTGTAACAATATAATAAGTATTTATTGAGCAGCAGTATCTTCTCGTCAATATTCTCAGCTTGGAGCAATGCATCCCAATCACAGCCAGCCAACTCGCTTAGAAAAACTTCATTATCAAATGCGGTAAAATCTCTAACGGTAATTATTCTAGCGGAGCATCGTTTGACATAGATATTGAAAGTGATATCTGTTAGATTATGAGAGGAGAGGAATCCAATGCAATGCTGCTAGAAAGATACAAGTTTCTCTGCGTCATCTACAATACACAAGTCCAACAATGTAGATGAATTAGCCGTATGGTAAGTTGGTGCATACGGAACGAGATGCATGGATGATGTAGTAATGTAAATCATTATTGAATTAGAATCGTATGAAGTTTGCATGAGATCAGCGTTGAAGTCACCAAAAATTACACAGTGTCTGTATTGTACCGAAATGTCTGCAACTATGTTGTGACGGGACAAGTTCCGTCACTTGTATATAATTTGTAAATATTGTTTGTATTATAGTTTCTTTTCGTTTATTAAATAAGTTTAAGTATAGTATAACACACACGCCTACCATAATTCCGCCAACCTTCCTATAAAACTCCTATATCGACGGAGTAACCGACAGTTAAAAGCGCGGAACTATAGAATAAGAGCGCACGTGTACAGGAGAAGACCTGTGCCGGCACGACACGGCACAGGTGCGTGACACGGCGCGCAAACAAGCGCGTACCGCACGCCGACTCCGGACGGACCATAGGCCGCTCCGGGGTATAAAAGCCGAGCGATTTCGGCAGTCGGGACCAGTTCCTTTCCCGAGCTCTCGAGGCAGTGTCTCCAAGAGTGATCCTTCCTGAAGCCGAGGCGTAGTCTCGGTGTAGATATCCTGACCGTCCGGTCGAGGCGTAGTCTCGACTTACCTGGTGTCAGAAGCGTAGTCTCGGTGTAGATATCCTGACCGTCCGGTCGAGGCGTAGTCTCGACTTACCTGGTGTCAGAGGCGTAGTCTCGGACACATCCTGACCGTCCAGTCGAGGCGTAGTCTCGACTTACCTGGTGTCAGAGGCGTAGTCTCGGACACATCCTGACCTTCCGGTCGAGGCGTAGTCTCGACTAACCCTGTGCCAGAGGCGTAGTCTCGGGCACATCCTGACCGTCCGGTCGAGGCGTAGTCTCGACTTACCTGGTGTCAGAGGCGTAGTCTCGGACACATCCTGACCTTCCGGTCGAGGCGTAGTCTCGACTCACCCTGTACCAGAGGCGTAGTCTCGGGCACATTCTGACCTTCCGGTCGAGGCGTAGTCTCGACTCACCCGGTACCAGAAGCGTAGTCTCGGGTACATCCTGACCGTCCAGTTGAGGCGTAGTCTCAACTTACCTGGCGCTTCGGCGCACACCATCTCCGTCGGCTCATCGAGCCGCGGAAACTCAATCGGCCGTTGTAACCGCCACATCAAAACAGTCGTTCTTACGACTTCTCAGTCGTTGTCACGACTCTACCGGCCGTTTTCACGGCCCGGAGCATCTCCCAGATACAAGCGTCCCCCGTGTAAATATCCCCCGTAGGTTAAGCCCGATTATAAATCCACCGCGCCGAAGTCCGTGCCGTTAGTAATCGTCCGCAAACTATTCCGCGCCGATAATACCTAGTATAATACTACCCGTTTGTACATACCGCAATTGAAATACCGTTTCCACCATAACCGATGTAAATAACGTTCCCGCTATAATAACGAGACTAAGTTAAGCTAAAAATATCATTCCGTCATATAAAATGTAATAAACATTAACTAGGTGAATAAATCACACTACCTTTCAGCATTAACCACACGAGTGTCGCAATTTCGCCTCTTCCCCTTCTCCTGAACCCTGGAGCCGGCCGAGCTGTCCGGCAGGCGGAAGGCCGGGCGAAGCCGATAGAAAATCGGCTCCGTTACAATGTTAAAGAAATTGGTCAGGTGTCTACAGTGTGGCGGTCTATAACCAACCGCAAGCATCACCTTCTCATCTCCAGAAAAAAATTCTGCAATTAGGAATTTAAGTTTTCGGCTGTAGTCACTTCCAGAAGTTTTCAAAATTCTAGCGTTAAATGTATTAGCCAGAAAAAACGCAACTCCACTCCCAGACTTACCAGTCCTGTCGCATCTAAATAACTGATAGCCTGATAATTCAACCATTTGATCATGTATGGCAGGTTTAAGCCAAGTTTCCGACAAACAGATGATGTCATACTGAGAGTCCGTGAAGAATAATCAAAAATCATCGAGATGCGCCATCAATGACTGGCAGTTCACAAGACAAGCCCGAAGTAGATGCTGCTCAATGGTGTCGCTATTCATAATTTATGCTATTAATTTTCTCTTGTAATTTCTTGATTAAGATACAGGGTGACCAATGGGAATGTGTTGAAAGTAAATAGTTATTACTTCGTAACAAATAGGCCGAATAAAATGAAGTAAACGCCATTTCGTAGAGAAAACTTGTCAATTTTATTACCATATATATGAAAGAGAAATATATTAATTTAACAATTGAAATTCTCATTTAAAAAAAAATAGAAAAATTTTGCTTGCGCATATGAATTAATGGTATATGTTTTCAAAGTGTTGTCCATTAGAATTAGCACAGAACTGCAATTATTTGTAAAAACTTTGAAATACATTATCTAACATAGATGTAGGAATGCTGCGAGTGCATTTTTTAATACTATTTATCAGCTCTGCGGTGTTTTGAGGTTGTACGGCGTAACATTTGTCTTTGAGGTAA
>NW_018023494.1:2623-5119 GCF_002006095.1 Pseudomyrmex gracilis | reverse complement strand
ATTCGGGTATAACAGCCGGCCCGAAAATCAGGGAAATCAGATCTGCTCCGATCTCCGGGTCTAAGAGTAGCACTCAGGGAAGCTTCTTCTCGGTCGGGCAAACCGACAGCAACTCAGCGATCCGCTCCGCTCCGAGGGAATTTTAGATTCTCTGCCGGGTAAACCGGCACCCGCTCCGCTCCAGGGGGAATCTTGTATTCTCCGCCGGGTAAAATGGCATCCGCTCCGCTCCAGAGGGAATCGTGTATTCTCCGCCGGGTAAACCGGCATCCGCTCCGCTCCAGGGGGAATCTTGTATTCTCCGCCGGGCAAGCCGGCCTCCGGTCCGCTCCGTTCCGGGGAATCTCTGGATTCTCCGCCGGGTAAACCGGCTCCAGCTCCGCTCCGTTCCGGAGAATCTTTGGATTCTCCGCCGGGAAAACCGGCATCCCTTCCGTTCGGGGAATCTTCCGATTCTCTGCCGGGAAAACCGGCTCTCTCTTTCCGCTCCGCTCGGGGAATCTTCCGATTCTCCGCCGGGAAAACCGGCTCTCTCTCTTTGCTCCGCTCGGGGAATCTTCCGATTTTCCGCCGGGAAAACCAAGTCTCTCTCCGTTCCGCTCGGGGAATCTTTCGATTCTCCGCCGGGAAAACCGGCTCTCGTTCCGCTCCGCTCGGGGAATCTTCCGATTCTCCGCCGGGTAAACCGGCTATCTTCCCGCTAGAAAACCCTCCGGGAATCTCACGATTCTCCGCCGGAGACGCCGGTCTGCTTTACATAGAAACCGTGCGTGGAGAATAGCGTTTTCTCCGTCAGGACAACCATCTCTTTCCGTTGGAGCCGCTCCAGGGGAATAAGCAAAGAGCGACAGTCAGAAAGCCTAGCGTAGAAGAATTGGCCGAACGACAAAGTCTACTTTCGGAAGAAAGTGACTTTTTGGCGTGATAAATATTTTTCCGCAAGAACCGATATATACAGTTAGCAACGCGACCGTATATGAATCGCTTTTTCAATAGAAAAAGAGACTTTCCCCGCGGTAAAGACGGTTTCTCGCGATAAGACGCATTTTCGAGCGTCACCGCGGATCTTGCGCTTGAGGAAACAAAACATCTAGCCAAGGCCCCCGAACGGCCTTGACCGAGTCGCGCCGTTTAAATCACCGCTTATCTGCATACTTTAGTTTTTGTACATATTTCTTTCCGGAGAACTGAACAAACCGACTAAACACGTGACTTTCTCACGCATTATTCCGAGAAGCACTGCATCGTGAATTCTTCTGTTTATTCAGCTATTTTTTTTTAGTTATTTATTTTGTATATATTATTGTGTATATATTATTTTTCATTCTATTTTTATTCGAATAAACCTTGTTCTTTTGTTATTTCAAATTACCGAGTCCACTCTCTTTCTTACCTGTCCCTGGAATCCGACGAGCTACTCTGCAGCAATTAAAAGATATAAAACAACGGAATATTTGCTCTCGAAAAATAGAACCGTTACAAGATTATAATTTGTAGGCTCAATAATCTTCTAAAAAACCTCTCTAGTATCTTTTGATGTGCTGTATTTTGCTTCATTATCCTTGTTAGGTACAACCAAGCTGTCAGTAGACATCTTCGCTGTAAGAGTAGGGCCACGTGCAAACTGCACGGTAGGGCACGTAGCTTTCACCGCGTTAGTATAAGAGCAGGTAGGCGCAAAACCATCAGACGACATTAGTCCTGCAGATTTATGCTGAAATGTATTGACCTTGACCTTAGAAATAGCCTCAGTAATCATCTCCTTAACAGAGTCGATGGCAATAGAAGAAGTACTCATGTCCTTTTTTAGTAGAACTAAATAAGCAGCAGCAAGCTCAAAGAAGGCCTCCTTGCACGTTCGAAAAGCAGACTCAATTTGCATTTTTCTGTTCAGTGAATCTTTACTAGACAGTAGCAATTTAGATACCAATTCATTGTGGTCATTAATAGAACGCTTAAGAACGTCAACTCTAGAGGCGCTCATCATTATTCCAGTGGACACACCGCAAAAACTTACATTAGACAGTAACGCAGAAGAAGATCGCTGCCTTGTTATGCCGCCAGGTAACCGTTGTTGACATCGCCAGCCCGAAAACCGTTACCTAGACTAGCAACGAGTGAGGGAGAAGTCTCGTGCGTGGGTATATCGTAAACCAATCAGCAGATCCGCCACCGCCCCGCAGCCACCAGAAACAGAAGAAAAGAGGGAAGGAAGCAGGCCTCTTCAATTGTCCACAAGGCAATTAACCGAAGATGACAGGTTGAAAAACAGAAATGCTCAAAAAGATGCACAAGCCGCGCGCAAAGTGTCGCCAAAATTGGACAGCAGACAAACAAAAGCCTTAGTCTTTACTCACTGAAAAATTCAGCGCCCCGAAGGGCAGAAAGCAGCAGTAAAAAGTCCACAAGAAGAGAACTCAAAAATACACGGGTGATACTCTATTGACCACAGTACGATTCGACACAGATTTATTTGACACCAAATTATTCGACACC
>NW_018023494.1:0-1543 GCF_002006095.1 Pseudomyrmex gracilis | reverse complement strand
ACAAACGCCAGCTGATACCGCGCTCGCACCGCGCGTCTCGCCGCGCCACGAAACAATCAGCGTGACAAACAAACAAGTGTTTTCCGCGCATCTTGTCAACCCCGCCCGCGGAAAACTGCGAGTATAAAAGCCGGGCCAAAAACCGAGGAAATCAGATCTGCTCCGATCCAAAGATGCCAGTTTTCGGACGCTAGCAGCATTCTCAGCAAGTAGAGGGGATACCCAGATAAAACGCACACAGGCGAACAGCCGTGTACGTGTGCGCTCAGCGCCTCGGCGAGTGGCTGCTTGCTTGTGTGCGTGTACCCTCCACTTGCTGCTGCATGTAGCTAGCGTCCGCAAACTGGTATTTCTGCTCCGATCTCTAGATCTAACGAGAAGCACCTAGGGAAGCTCCTTCTCGGTCGGGCAAATTGACGGCGATTCTGCGATCCAATCCGTTCCGGGGAATCTCTTGATTCTCTGCCGGGTAAACCGGCATCCGCTCCGCTCCGTTCCAGGGAATCTCTTGATTCTCTGCCGGGTAAACCGGCATCCGCTCCGCTCTGTTCCGAGGATTCTCTCGATTCTCTGCCGGGTAAACCGGCATCCGCTCCGCTCCGCTCCAGAGAATCTTTCGATTCTCTGCCGGGTAAACCGGCATCCGCTCCGCTCAGGGGAATCTTTGATTTTCTGCCAAGTATACCGGCATCAGCTTCTGCTCCGGTATGGGGAATCTCTGATTCTCTGCCGGGAGAACCGGCTCATTCCGCTAGATCCGCTCCAGGGGAATCTCGTATTCTCCGCCGGGCAAATTGACTCATTCCGCTAGATCCGCTCCAGGGGAACGAGCAAATAACAGCGCCGTATTAAGCTTAGCGAGGGCCGGCCGATCATCGAAGATCACTTTTCCGTAAGAAAGCGACTTTTATGCGATGTAAATATTTTTCCCAATATCCTGCGAACGTGATAAAACTCACTTTTCAAGGCATCGCTGCTCAAATCACTTTTTTGTAAGAAAGATACTTTTTCACAGTGTAAATATTTTTCCGAGTCTATAAAACTCACTTTTCAAGCATCACCGGTTAAATCACTGTTTCGTAAATAAACAATTTTCCGTGTGTAAATATTTTCCGAATCTGACGGGATATCTTGCGATCTTGATAAACTCACTTTTCAAGCACCAGCGATTTAATCATTTTTAGTACATTATATTTCTTTTTTCTTCTTTCTTTTATTGTAAATATTCTTCTTCTTGTTTTTATTAATAAATTCTATTATTTTTCTTGTTCCGAAACTAACCAAGTGCATTCTATTTTTACTTCACCCTGATCCCGACGAGCTATTCCGCAGCTAATATTAAATTACCTTAACCTTTTCGCTCCGGGGATTTTTCCTTTAAAATTGACCTCGCATTTTAGCTTGAATTTCATGACTTAAATGAATGAACTTCTTATGACAAGTCGCCACTCGGAGTGCTGGTCCATATATGGACCACTCCCGGAGAGAAAGTTAAAGCTAATGTAAAAAATTATAAGTGAAGGTTTAAGAGCGCTTTTCAATG
>NW_018023493.1:11808-13662 GCF_002006095.1 Pseudomyrmex gracilis | reverse complement strand
GCAATTTGGTAATTTCTATAAGTTTTCTTATAGTTGCCATTTGGATATAAATAAGTTGTCAGCCAGACGGACATTAGTGATCCTATTTGTACTACGAAAAGGCATCTTTTTGCCAACTAAAAAGTCATCCGAATCTTTTTTTGGTTGTCTTTTTAATATCCTTTTGATAACATTTTGCTACCTGGGTTGTAGACGAGAATAGACGTGTTCACGTTTTGTGTTTTTACGTTTTTGTTTACACCGATTTTTTGGGTTTTTCTTTTCCAAAAAAAACTTATTGATATTTACTTTAAAGTGGTAATTAATTATCAGTTGTATACAAAAAAATAGCTTGACCGATGTCAAAAATAAAGTTTATTCTAAATTAGAAAAATTAAAAATATTTCCGGTTGTAGACGAAAATAGACGTGTTTACATGTTTTGTGTTTTTACGTTTTTGTTTACACCGATTTTTTGGGTTTTTCTTTTCCAAAAAAAATCTATTGATATTTACTTTAAAGTAGTAATTAATTATCAGTTGTATACAAAAAAATAGCTTGACCGATGTCAAAAATAAAGTTTATTCTAAATTAGAAAAATTAAAAATATTTCCGTCGGAATTAATAGATTTTCTAACACTATTAAATATAATAACCCATTAAAATAATTAGAAAATAAGAATTTTGAAACGTACTAGTAAAAGTTAATTTTAAAAAATGATATAAAATAAAACGCATATTTCTTAAAAATATAGTTTTACTAAGGTCCGGTTTCACAATTGACGGTTAACTTGAATTAACGGAAGCCCAACTTGCTGAACTCGGCGTAACGCATCTTTTCTTCTTAAACATGAACTGTGATTGGTTAGCGAAGATTTGACAAAGAAGATTGAACGCGTTAAACCGAGCTCAGCAAGTCGAACTTCGGTTAATTCGAGGTAACCGCGGATTGTGAAACCGGGTCTAAGGGAGAAGTCAGAGTTACGTTCCAAAATCCTACCTTGATAACCAAAAACTATAGTACACGTGACGTAAAATATAGCATTTTAGTAACCAAGGTAGGATTTTGGAACGTAACCCAGATAGTGCGGAACGTGCGTAATGCGGAATTGTCGGAACGTTCGTGATTGGTCGTGACTTGGTTCCGTCGATTCTGTACTTTTTGTTCCGCAAAAACATATTTTCATGCGGAACCGACTGAATCATAACCTAATTGCAAATAAAAATGTACAATTTTACAATTTTCCGGCGTAATTTTTGCTGATAAAATGCATTTTTAGTTTGCTTTAATTTTTTAAACAGCCCGCATATAACAACACACAATGTTCTCGAGTACATTGTTGGCATCAATGACAGATGTGACAGACGTGCTTTTTTAGTATCCGCAAAAGTTTCTTTTCTAATGTCCCATTGAGCGGAATTTGCAGATGCGTAATCAGCGCTAGCCACTAGCAATCACTATTCCGATAGATCCATTGAAAGTAATCTATGAAAAGNCTCTTACGATTGGTCAGCGTTCTATTGCGCAATAACCAATTCCGTTCAATGGGACATAAGGAAACACAGTTTTACAGAACGGAGTTTGCGGAATGTCTATGATTGGCCGGAATTCATTCCGTAAATTACGCACGTTCCGCACTATCTGACTTCTCCCTAAGGACTGCGTTCGAAAACATTCCTCGAGTGCCTTTAATCTTCCGAGGATCGTTCGAAAACACTTTGAGAACTCTCCGGCTGCTTTCCTTTTAGGAGACACAGTCGACACAAGTCGACACAAGAGTCATTCTGTCTTTGTTTCTCACTGAATACTGAACAAAGACAGAATGACTTTTGTGTCGACTTGTGTCGACTGTGTCTCTTAAAAGGAAAGCAGCCT
>NW_018023493.1:2073-10873 GCF_002006095.1 Pseudomyrmex gracilis | reverse complement strand
CGTTCCGCTATATATTTCCGCTCAATGGGACATCGCCCTAAGTCTATTTAAGTATTTTGGACTTTAATTCTTTTATTTAAAAAAATATATACTGACGTCCCCATTTGTCGCCGCCGCCGATAAATTATCATCCGCCGATTCTGCCGCCACCATACTAATTTATTTCAAACGCCGCCGTCGATATAAAATAAAACGGCACACGGGTCTACTATAGAATACCGTCCGTCTTATCCTTAGCCCCCCGCGTCTACAAAACGATTCAGTGACAGCAGAGAAAAGCCTGAGAGCGGCCACGGCCATAAGAGTTTTTGCAATAGCTTTTCGTGGACATGGTTCTATTCCGTGCCGTGAGAACACCGACGTGGTGGGGATACGCATACAAACAAGACCGTTGTCCGTGTGCGCTCGTGGAAGAGTGCAGACATATTATGTTGATGTATGACGATGATTCTCGCTTGTGTGCGTATCTCCATCACGTCGGTGTTCTCATAGCACGGAATAGAACCATGTCCACAAACTTAGCACGGAATAGAACCATGTCCACAAAAAGCTATCGCAGAAACTCTTATGGCCGTGGCCGCTCTCAGACTTCTCTCTGGTGACCAGAGATGCCAACTCGGCCCCGCTTACAGCAAGCAGCAGCGCGTGGAGGGGATACGCACACAGGCGAACAGCCATGTACGTGTGCGCTCAGCGCTTCGGTCCGCTTCGGGCGGTAGAAGAGAGCAGATATATAGAACCGCTCTCTTTCTATACCGAGCTATAGCTATGACTAACGCTACGAGCCGCGAAAATCGAGTTCGGTCTGAGACGGCGCACGAGTCGCATCGAGTGTGTTTCCTGTGCCTTCATCTGTGCCTTTTCCTACCTCCTGGTGGTTTGTGACGAGTGCACGCGAATTTTTAGCTTCGCGTTTAAGTAAGTACTCCCCGCCGGGGATCTTGAGCCTGCCGTTTTTCGGTGTTTTTCGGTGTTTTTCTTTGTTTTACGGATAGTTTTTTTTGGCGGGCTTTGCCGCCATCTTTGCTGACTGCTTTTACTTTTGCTACGTATTTTAACTGAGTTACTCTCTTTCTCAAGAACTTGTTCTTAATAATTGCCTTTTGCCGAACGATATCGGCCGATGTCTGCTAGCATGGAGGTTGACTTCGGTGACCCGGGTGCTGACCACCCGAGTGCGCCTAAAGCAACCATAACCTTAAAGCCGTCTGCCTGCTCAAGCTCTGCTCGGCCGGTCGAAAACTTAACCGGGGAACCTAACCAGGGTCCACGCGACAAGCAGAACACTGCTGGAAACACGGTTCAAAAAAGACCGTCCGAAGGCGTTGATCCTCCTCGAAAAAAGGTGAGTACTCCTTTGTCCAGCACACAAAGAGCACTCATTCTCAATAGGTATGGTGCCGGGTCAAGGGGCCCTTTCCTTGTTCATATGGAGTGTTGTAGGTCTGAGCCTCCGACCGGGAGCCCCGGTTCGGATCGTATGCCCGAGAAAAGTTGCATTAGTGTTCTTGGCATGGGGAAAAAGCTTAACTGCCTTGTCTATTCCGCCTTTCTGCATGCCCACGATTTAAAGAGCATTGGGAGAAATAAGTTTTCCGTGTGTTTCCCGTCTGGAAGTGAGGCTAATTCGTTTGTTGAATCGTTCCAGAAAGTGGCGGAGGAGATCACTCCTCGGGACTCTTGGGTGGCCTTTGTACCAAGCTTTCGAGTCGTGAAACAGTATGTCTTGCGTGGAGTGGACGATGATGACTCGCCCGAGGAGATTCTTTCAAACATCAGGCCTCCCCCCGACTGGGGCGAATCATGGACTCCACCCTTCGAAGTAGTTAGGATGCAACGGAAAGTTTTCGGTGAGGATAAAAAGTCGTTTACTCTTAAGAACACGAGTAGCTATATCTTGAGGTTCAGAACACAGTATGTACCCCAGTCTTGTCTTTATATGGGGAAAAGAGTGTTTCTCTCCTCTTATGTGTATAAAGTTAGGCGGTGTGGCTTCTGTCAGCGGTTTGGCCATACGCAAGCCAGCTGCAAACAGTCACGCAGTAGGGATAAGGCCGTCTGCGAGAAGTGCGCTAAGGTTGGTCACTTCAAACCTGACTGTCCCAACCAGTTGCCGGAATGCATCAATTGCATCCGCGCTGGGACCGGAAATACTGGCCATCAGGCTTCCGCCCCGGGTTGCCCTGCGTTCCTTAGACAAAAAGGTATCCACAAAGTTATGGCGCAACGCGATCTGAACTTCAAAGAGGCATCGTTGTTGTATGACAGGACGGGTGGCGTTACCGAGCCCGTGGGCACCCCCCGGGTCCTCTGTTCCGTACCCGTCTCTTGGTGAGTTCATCACTAACAAAGCTGTCTTCAGGTTCTCAGCCAAGTCGAAACGGGATGGCCACGGTTCGTCGGGCTCAACTGTGCTGAGTCGTAACGGAGTTACCCTCTCGTCAAACTCCTCGGTCTCGGGGCCAGGCTGTGAGTTTGGTTCGACCTCTGGAACAGCACCTAGCTTTACGTATGCGGATTGCGTGGGGAGGAGAAAGAACGATGGGCCGCCCCCATCTTCAGTCTCTTCCTCCGCCGGGCGCTTTAAGCCTGGCTCAGTCAGTCCGTCTCCTTCGTCCCGGGAGGCAGGTGGTGGGGACACCGGTACGTCCTTGTCGTCCACACCTCCCCCTTCAGCCTCCTCCTCTAGGGCCGGCCCTGCCGTTAGGGTTCGCCCTCTAACTTCAAGTCTTCAAGAACAAATCATATCTATTCTTCACAAACTTAAACTCACCCATTCTTCTGACAGCAATGATGAAGACCGCGTTGATTTACGTAGTGTTGTAACATCCCTGTACAACACTATCGTTGGACTAGATTAGTCTCCTACTTAATCTTCTATATATGTATATCATAGAAATATACTCACAGCTCAGCTCTCTTCGTATCTAAACTTCTCTTTCTTTTTTCGTTCAAAAAAGAGATACAAATAAAGAAATGCACCATAACGCATCTATAAATCTGGTTCAGTGGAACTGTCGTTCCCTGATTCACAAAATTAACGAAGCTAGACTCCTTCTCCAGGAGAGCTGTGCCCATGTAGCTGCTTTCTGCAAAACCTTCATAGATCGTTCATCCATTATCACGTTCCCCAACCACGAGATAGTGTCCTCCGACCGAAATCGGCGAGGCGGAGGTGTCGCTCTAGCCATCGCCAAGCACTTTAAATTTCAAATCATAGTTAACCCGGACCTAAGTTACCTCTGCCAAGTGAATGCTGTAGAAGTCATCGCTGTTAAGATCCTTCTACCAGACATGCAACACTTACATGTGTTTTCTGTGTACAGTCCTCCCCGGACCTCTGGCACTTCCACTCACCCGGATTTTTGGAAATCCTTCTTTCAAATCTGCGCTACTTATGACCCTGCCGTTGTTTGCGGTGATTTCAACGGTAGAAGTCCTCTGTGGTCTGGCTCCCTCTTCTCTGGAAGTGGCGAAGGCAAAAAAATCGAGGCCGCCGTACTTGACTCGCCTTGGACTGTACTGAATGATGGCAGCTTTACCTGGGCTTCGGCCGATCTTTCTCAACGGTCAGCCATCGATCTAACCATAGTTCCAAGCGGTCTCTCCGCGCGTTGTCAATGGTCTGTGCTTGAGTATCACCNTCAAACCTGACTGTCCCAACCAGTTGCCGGAATGCATCAATTGCATCCGCGCTGGGACCGGAAATACTGGCCATCAGGCTTCCGCCCCGGGTTGCCCTGCGTTCCTTAGACAAAAAGGTATCCACAAAGTTATGGCGCAACGCGATCTGAACTTCAAAGAGGCATCGTTGTTGTATGACAGGACGGGTGGCGTTACCGAGCCCGTGGGCACCCCCCGGGTCCTCTGTTCCGTACCCGTCTCTTGGTGAGTTCATCACTAACAAAGCTGTCTTCAGGTTCTCAGCCAAGTCGAAACGGGATGGCCACGGTTCGTCGGGCTCAACTGTGCTGAGTCGTAACGGAGTTACCCTCTCGTCAAACTCCTCGGTCTCGGGGCCAGGCTGTGAGTTTGGTTCGACCTCTGGAACAGCACCTAGCTTTACGTATGCGGATTGCGTGGGGAGGAGAAAGAACGATGGGCCGCCCCCATCTTCAGTCTCTTCCTCCGCCGGGCGCTTTAAGCCTGGCTCAGTCAGTCCGTCTCCTTCGTCCCGGGAGGCAGGTGGTGGGGACACCGGTACGTCCTTGTCGTCCACACCTCCCCCTTCAGCCTCCTCCTCTAGGGCCGGCCCTGCCGTTAGGGTTCGCCCTCTAACTTCAAGTCTTCAAGAACAAATCATATCTATTCTTCACAAACTTAAACTCACCCATTCTTCTGACAGCAATGATGAAGACCGCGTTGATTTACGTAGTGTTGTAACATCCCTGTACAACACTATCGTTGGACTAGATTAGTCTCCTACTTAATCTTCTATATATGTATATCATAGAAATATACTCACAGCTCAGCTCTCTTCGTATCTAAACTTCTCTTTCTTTTTTCGTTCAAAAAAGAGATACAAATAAAGAAATGCACCATAACGCATCTATAAATCTGGTTCAGTGGAACTGTCGTTCCCTGATTCACAAAATTAACGAAGCTAGACTCCTTCTCCAGGAGAGCTGTGCCCATGTAGCTGCTTTCTGCAAAACCTTCATAGATCGTTCATCCATTATCACGTTCCCCAACCACGAGATAGTGTCCTCCGACCGAAATCGGCGAGGCGGAGGTGTCGCTCTAGCCATCGCCAAGCACTTTAAATTTCAAATCATAGTTAACCCGGACCTAAGTTACCTCTGCCAAGTGAATGCTGTAGAAGTCATCGCTGTTAAGATCCTTCTACCAGACATGCAACACTTACATGTGTTTTCTGTGTACAGTCCTCCCCGGACCTCTGGCACTTCCACTCACCCGGATTTTTGGAAATCCTTCTTTCAAATCTGCGCTACTTATGACCCTGCCGTTGTTTGCGGTGATTTCAACGGTAGAAGTCCTCTGTGGTCTGGCTCCCTCTTCTCTGGAAGTGGCGAAGGCAAAAAAATCGAGGCCGCCGTACTTGACTCGCCTTGGACTGTACTGAATGATGGCAGCTTTACCTGGGCTTCGGCCGATCTTTCTCAACGGTCAGCCATCGATCTAACCATAGTTCCAAGCGGTCTCTCCGCGCGTTGTCAATGGTCTGTGCTTGAGTATCACCATGGCAGTGATCATTTTCCCATTTTAACTCGCATCAATAGTCGGTTCAAGGGTAAAATACCTTGCCGCCCCTTTTTCTCCACCAAAGACGTCGATTGGACCCGCTTTCAACACCTATGTCGCTCGATCTCTGAGTCCTTTCAAATCTCAGAGATAAACGTCAGGGAGTCGTACACCCAACTCATTACTCAGATAAACGCAGCCCTAGAGTCTGGTGGTGCCAAAAAAATTTCTTCCTCACAACCTTCTCGCAGGCCTCCCTTTCCGTGGTGGGACGACTCCTGCTCTCAACAAGTCAGGGTAAAAAGAGCCGCCTTCTCCAAGTTCAAGGCCCACCCCTGTCTGTCCAACCTTGATGCGTACTTACGAGTGTTAAAGGAAACAACGCGTTTTCTCCGGAACAAAAAACGGTCCGCCTTCCGTTCCTTTTGTGACTCCCTCCACGCATACTCCGATGTAGGCTCGGTGTGGAGCACAGTGAAGGCATTCTCCTACGCTAAGAACTATTCACGAGACGCGTCAAACCGTAACAACATTGATTTCGAAGGCCTTTCCAAATCTTTTGACAAAATAGCTCCCGCCAATCCTCAGACAGTTCCTAATAGTACAAATCTCCTAGCAAACATCCAACAACCTCAATTTGTTTGTGACAACTCCTTTCTGGAGGCTCCCATTTGTTGGGACGAGTACTATTCAGTCGTTAAGTCGCTCAAGGTCAAGTCGGCCCCCGGTCCAGACTTGATCTCTAATAATATAATTTCCTATTTTCCACAAGAACTTCATTTGCTCTTTTTGCAGTTGTTCAACTTTATGCTTGACAAGCAACAGTTTCCTGACCAGTGGAAAGAGTATTTTGTCGTGTTTATTCCAAAACCAGGAAGAAAGGGAGCGTATCGTCCCATTTCCTTGGCCAGCAATATCCTAAAGTTGCTGGAGAAGATAATGTGCAGAAGAATGGAATGGTGGGTTGAAAACAACTGCCTCGTACCGCCTTTCCAATTCGGCTTTCGTCGGGGCCTGTCTTGCACCGACAATCTTGCGGTACTTATCTCTAAAATCAAGATGGCGAACAATAACCGCCAAGTCACTGGTGCCGTCTTTCTTGACGTGGAAGGTGCCTTTGATAACGTGGCCCCTCTTACCTTACTTTCTATGCTTTCCATCTTAGGATTTCCTAGCAAGTTTGTTGCTTTCGTCTCGTCCGTCGTCTCGTTTCGTCGCTTGAAGGGCTATACGTCAGGTATCCCTCTTCAACAACGAACAACGGTCAGAGGACTGCCCCAGGGCTCGGTACTTAGCCCCGTTCTTTTCAATATTTATATGTCTACAGTTGAGACCTGCCTTCCTCTTCCGGTAAACATTATCATGTACGCAGACGATATCGCCATTTACTGTTCACACCCGTCCATAGACTTTGTCGCCCAACAACTTAACATCGCTTTAAACAATCTGAGCTCTTATTTGGGGGAACTCGGACTGAGACTTTCTCCAGATAAGTCGGTAGCCACGTTCTTCTCACTTAATACCTTGCGCAACACTAAATGGCTCATTAAAAAGAATAAAATACGTATTGCCTTAAATGACGTTGAAATACGTGTCGAGTGGNCGGTCCGCTTTCTCGGGGTCTACCTTGACTACGCACTAAAGTGGAAAAAGCACGTAGCCGAAGTAAGAAAACGNGTGCTCCCTCGCATTAATGTGTTAAAAGCTATTACAGGTGTAAAGTGGGGAGCTCACCCCAGTGTCATGTCTACGGCNTACAAGGGTCTGGTTCGCTCAGTTCTNGACTGGGGTTGTCAGGTGNTTTCNTCGCTGGGTCCCAGGGAGGANTGTGTACTTAACCGCCTCCAGTACGCATGNATCCGACTTGTGTGCGGGTTCATGCGGTCCACCCCCACAAACGTTCTTCTGGACTCGGTTAACGAACTTCCGCTGTCGTGTAGACGTAAGTATCTAACCAGTAAGTATGTGTGTCGGGTAAGCGCTAGGACTAGTCATCCGTTAAACCCGGTCTTAAGCCAGGTTTCCCAGGGATGGGATCCCATCTGTGTAGACAACAGTTTCGACCTTTTTAGTGTTGCCTCGGAGCTTGCTCCTCTTACGATGCGGGTCGAGACTTCCTCCCTTCCAGATCCTCTTTCCGCTCCGTATATGGCACGGTTTACGCGTTGCTTGGTGGATACCGAGTCAGGACTCGAGTTCCGCAACTCTCCGTCTCCTCGACAGTCCTTCGCTGACTTTTTAGACAGGGAGAGTGCTAGCTGTGTGTTTTTTACAGATGGTTCTCTGCAACCGCCAATGGGTGGCTCTCCTCCCAGAGTGGGATACGCGGTCGTGGCCTTCCATCCCGAGTTGGTCCACTATGCGCGTCTGGACGACCACTCTACCATATTTGACGCTGAAGCAAAAGGCATCCTCTGTGCTTTGGAGTACCTCGCTGAATTCAGATTCAACAAGTCCATCGTCGCTACTGATTCACTGAGCGTGCTGAGATGTCTCGAGTCTTCAGATCCACAGGGCCGTCATCTCCTTGTAGTTTATCGAATAAAGAAACTTCTCCTCGACTTCTCCTCTCGTAACATTGTAGTGAAACTTGTGTGGATCCCTGGCCATAAAGGTATCCCAGGGAATGACCTCGCAGATTTCTATGCAAAAACCTCTCTAAACTTACCAGATCCTGACCGGGGTGAGAGGTGTGAGATCAGATCTTTATTTCCGCGGTTCCGTGTGTTGGCCGTTGATCAATCCAGGAGTGTTCTTCTTGAGGAGGCTCGCTATAAGGGCAAACGCTACTTCGACCTAAAAGGCGCAGTTTTGGGTAAGCCGTGGTATGAGCGATACAAAAAACCGTTACCGAGAACTTTAATCTCGCTCATCACACGGATTAGGTCATTTCACGTTGGAGTCAACTCCCATCTAGCAGACAAAAATATTGTAGATTCTGCCGCCTGTAACTGTGGATACATAAACCAAGACCTAGACCACGTCTTTTTCCATTGTCCAGAAAATAAAGAAAACTCTGATAAACTTCTTATAGACCTTTTTCACTGCGGCTTTAGTCCGCCAGTCAAGGTCACAGATGTCGCGTTCTCAAAAAGCCTTTGCGCCAAATTTGCGTTGCTGCACTACGTCACAAAAACCAAAATCACCATATACTATCCCCTACATTTAAATCCCTACATTTCCTATACAAGCTACTCCTGCCTAAACCAAAACAGTCAGATATTCCTCAAACACACTCCATCTAGTGAGTGTGCGCCGTCTGGTGGAAAGCTACCGCTCTCCCACCAAACACAAATCAGTCATAGAATGGCGTATGGACTAACCGTTATAGGTCCAAGAGCCACAAGCGCACCAAACCAAACCAAACCGAGCCGCGAAAATCATGCTTGGCCTGTTCGTTCGGTCTCGCGCGTGGCTCGTATGTCCTTTCTCTCTTCCTCACTCCCTGTTTCTCTCTCTTTCTCTCTTTCTTGTTCTTATATCACTTAAAGGAAAAAGAAAATAAAATTAAATTATTGTTGTATGATTTTATATATGTAAATATGAAATAATTAAAGAAATCATAAAGAAAAAAATAACTGATAAATAAATTGATATC